>NC_133339.1:16094722-16394722 GCF_030506205.2 Paramisgurnus dabryanus | reverse complement strand
CAACTGATTTGGAAACATTTCGACAAACCAAAAGAAGATTTGCTTGCTTCTCCAGAGACAACCCATTGTCACCTGTTTTATTCTCTAGTTGACGATTCACTCTGAGTGGATGCACTGCCTCACAGCTGGCCACGGGGTCTGCACAAATATAAGTTTCCCCCAGTGAGCCTTATCGCACAGACTCTGTGCAAACTCCTTGCGAGAGCCCCTCCCTGGATGATTTCCCTGAGGAAGGACCTTCTTTCTCAAGAAGGGGGCACATTATGGTGGAGATTCGAAGTGATTCAGAGGGTATCTAACACTATTGTTGCAGCACGAGCGCCATCTACGAGACCTGATTATGCACTTAAATGGAATCTGTTCGTCAGCTGGTGTTCTTCCCAACGTGAAAACCCCCAAGAATGCCCGATCAGTGTCGTGCTTTCTTATCTCCAGCACCGTTTGGAGAATAGGCTGTCACTTTCTACTATATAAGTCGATATCGCTGCGATATCTGACCACCACACACCTGTAAACGGCAGAACTGTGGGTCAGCAAGACCTGGTCAAGCAAGCAGGTATTTCTGTTCAAATTAATAAAGTGTATTGTCTATAAAATCATGAATTTGTTTTTTTCACAACTGGCGGGTTGTGACTGAGCAAGGTACCTTAACCCCAATTGCTCCACTGCTCCGGGTGTTTGTGCATGTGTTCACTATTCACTGGATAGGTTAAATGCAGAGGTCACATTCCAAATATGGTTTATCACAGTGAGTGCGTTTACATGCACAGTCTTACGCCGATTATGCTTAATAAACTGATAACACGTGGGGTCATGTAAACGCGTAAAACTGTTTTCTTTAATCGGGAAAAGCCAATAAACAGCGTAAGCAAAAACCGATCGGCACAGGTAGTTTTTTGCTCATTACGCCGATTTTGCGTGGCATGTAAACACCTTAACCCGCTTTCTCGCGGTTTTGTCCATGTGCGCATGTCTCCGCGTATGAAAGATAAACGTCACACGCGGAAGTAAGCGCAAGGTAACGCATAAAAGTCTCCGCTCGACTAAAGCAGCTGGCAAAGAAACTGTGAAAATAGAAGCTCATGTTACATTTACAGGTTCTGCAGACACGAGGAGAGCTACAATAGTACAGCTTAAGACAGATATGTCGTTGACTTTTTGATCGACTATTGTGTACTATAGGTGGTGACGTCACTGCCTGCGAGAAAACTGATAATTCTCCAAGTACCATGTAAACGCAGTTGACTGCATAGCCGGTTTATTGATTTACATGTAAACGCATGAAAACAGTTTTCTATAATAAGCTGATTTTTAATAGTTATCCGCTTATTCTGTGCATGTAAACGCACTCAGTGGTTCTCAACGTTATTCCTGGAGGCCCACTGCTCTACACATTTTGTTGTGTGGGCTGTGGGCCTCCAGGAACAGAGTTGAGAAACACTGGTTTATCATACATTGGCGAATATTTCACTTTCACAAATTATATGTCATTTGTTGTTGTTTTTTTGGTCATGACTATTTTGACACTCTAAATCTTAAAATTAAATAAAGTCACTAAGGCGGGGCTTCCCAAGCAGGATCACATATGTTTTTTTTTAGGTTTAGTTAGTGAAAAAGTTTTTGTATCTTTGTGTGATGTTCTGTACATCGTGGCTTTAAAATGTTATGAGGAATCATTTAATGAATGTTTATACTGCCTTTCATTTTAACTTAAAAAGATCAAAATGCATTGTCTGTTTTGTCTTTGTTCGTCGCTTGAAAGGCCGTTTTCGTCACTTTATTTTACAGTTGTATCTGTGTGCTGGTTTTGAAAGAAAAGTTACCCATTTGATGACGACCTGGTCTGGCCCCCCCAACCCATGCACACACACATAGATGTTTTTGACCAAACAATACTGATTGTATTATGTAAATCCTTAGTCGGGAAAACCCCTAGTTGTTTAGTATACTAAAGTATAGTATACTCATAAACTAATTGTCTATATCACTCTGTCTCCTCTCCACTAATACGCTGGTGTGTGGTGGGGAATATGGCTGCCATTGTATCATCCAGGTGGATGCTGAACATTGGTGGTGGTTGAGACAAATTCCCCTTTCATATGATTATAAACAATAATAATTTGTTACATTTAAATAGCGCTTTTCTGCAGCTATTTACAGTACATTTAAATGTAACAAATTTTTATTGTTATTTATTGTTATTATTTGGCCTTTGACTCACTGTTTACTCACTGATTATATTTGGCTTTGGCCAAGAATTTACCTTTCTGTGCATCCCTATCTGATATCAACATGATGTGCAAAAGTTGTAGAAATGAAATGGCAACATTCAGATGAAAATATTTGGAGTGATTAAATAATTGTCTGTATCTATTTCTGTAAAGATAAATTCTGTTTTCTAAGCACCATAGAATTTGAAGCAATAAAGGGCAATGGACACAAGTTTTAAATATATTTTTGTATTATGTGTTTTCCTGTAAAAAATCTAAATATTTCTTCAGTATATTTATTTCACAATTTTTCAGCAAATCTTAAAATCTGTTTATTTTTCTTCAACTTTTGGCAAACTGAAACAAGTTTCATGTATACAATCTATGTAATGTTTGCTTTATTTAGGATGTAAAGATTTTGTCCTGTTTGTTATTCAGTTTATGGTTTCAGAGTTTATTGGTTGGATTACAGTTTAGCCTTCAGTGGTACCAAAAAATAAAAGAGAAACTGAATCAGGCAACTGATGTTAAAACACTTTATTCATGTTAGGTTTTCATAATACACAGCTCATTAGTAAAGTGAGATATCAATAAACACAACTGATTTACATGTTTTTTTTTGCGTGATTAAATCACAATTTAAAGCAAAAGATGACAGGTGATTCATTTATAATTTCACCTAAAGCATTCTAGCAGAAAGTTAAAATAACACAGCCTTTTAAATTTGAACTTGAAAATATTAAAACATCAAATCAAACAAAATCAATGAATCTCTAAGAAACACTAAGAAATGACATGAAGAAAGATTGATTAATCAAATGAAGAAATTAATTTCTGTATGTAGTCTTCATATCACAGATTAGATTCCTTGGTGTTTACTCTTATTTTAGTGTAAGTCACTCCTCTGTATTGTCCTCTGGTTTCATATTTTAACACTGCACCATCATCAGTCGTGACCTTTATGGTACCGGTGTAAGGAACATCAAAACTACACCTGCCTATGGTGATATGCACATCCACTTTCTTCTTCGGTGGCACATCTATTTTAAATGATTCGGTTTGGGTTCTTTCATCCGACTGTTCTCTACTGTAAGTGTTTTCTGTTCCTACTGTATAACTGAACCCACCGGAAACTTCTACAATCCCGGGAATCCCGGCATTCACCTGCATAGAGAATGCTGTAGTAACGCTTTCTGTTGTAGACCACGAGGATGATTTGATTATTTTCTTTGAGCTTTCAATGGTTTGCTCTTGATTGACGGAGGTTTCATTCTTATAGGTACTAGATTTGATTTCTTCCAGTGCGACATACGGTGTCATCTGGGAAAGAGTGGGATACTTGACATTGGTGAGAACTACTGATTGTATTTTATTGAGAAACAAAAAACCCATGTGGTCGATGTCCCATCCGCATCTTCCCACAATGCCCAGACAAAATCCCGAGCCGACATTAATAGGATATTCTGTCTTCAATCCCCAGCTTGTCATTGACACAAAGAATTTTCCTCCACGGTTGGTTTTGAATTTGATGGCTCCGAGACGCGTTCCTGCTCCGTTTCCCCACAGAGACAATGATGTGATGAGTTCACCGGTCTGAAACACATACTCTTCATACGATCCAGATGGTTGACCAAAGGTTGCATCACTGCCGTCTGTAAGCCAGGCCCTGACTGCCTTCACCTGTGATCCTCCAACCCAAACCCAGATCCTCTGTAAACTGGCACCATTACTTTCACCGGTGAAGGAAAACTCATGACCTCCATGACCACCGATTAAACACAGAGTTGTTGACATTTTGAAAGCGAAAAGATCTGAGAAATATAATCACAAATTAACATCAGAAATGGCCAAGAAATTGAATGATAAAAGAGAAATGCACAACAAAAACTAAATAACATTAAACCAGAAATATAGCTCATTAAGTTCACTTACTTGAATGAGTGTAGTCTGATAAACTTCAGGTGAAGATCATCTGATGATTTCTGTTTGATGTGACAGCTATTTATATACAGAGTCCACGAGTCACTTACAATAAACCACTTGTTCACTTCAGATACACCTCTCTCTCTCTCCCACTCTCTCTCTCTCTCTCTCTCTCTCTCTCTCTCTCTCTCTCTCTCTCTCTCTCTCTCTCTCTCTCTCTCTCTCTCTCTCTCTCTCTCTCTTTCTCTCTCTCTCTCTGGGAGCGTGCACGTGGGAGTGTGACGGGAGTAAAAGTTTGAGTGGAGTGGATATACATTTCCTTCTTATTTCATTTCTATTTTCTTTCTGCATGATTTGGTAAGTGTTGCATTTTCTTACGTAGCTGCTGTGAGTTTAGTGCGGAGGGATGGCGTCTCAGACCGAGAGGCCGTCCCTGCGCTGCGGTTTCAGGTGTGTACCTGTTGAGGGAGTTATGGTGGAAGATGTGCTTATTGCTACAGGAGAGGTAGTAGGCCATGATAACGTCTTTTCCGCTTCTCGTATGAACAAGGCTGTTGTAGTTTTCTTGAAAACACAACAACTTGTAAATCAGCTAATCGAAAGTGGTCTCGTTGTGAATGACGAGTTAGTTCAAATCACTCCTCTCTTCGCGGCTACATCCAAAATAACAATCTCAAATGTCCCGCCGTTCATATCCAACGATATGTTGGAACGCGAGCTTGTTCGTTTTGGCAAAATTGCCAGTTCGTTTAAATCGATCTCGCTAGGATGTAAACATCCGTCCCTAAAGCATGTATTGTCTTTCAGGAGACATGTAAACATGTTTTTAGATTCTCCGGAGCGAACGCTGGATATTTCTTTCCGTGTTAAGCATGAGGGAAGAGCGTATATGGTGTATGCAACAACTGGTCACCTAAAGTGTTTTGAATGCGGTGATGTTGGACATAAGCGTGATGTCTGTCCACATCGTAGAGTAGAAAGTGTCACTTCGGGAACAGAAACTGCCGTTATATTTCAGTCAGCGCCTGTCCAAGAAGCACAGCATGTGGATCAGATAACTGAGGTAAGGGCTTTGGATGTTTGTGTACCTGTGAATGCCCAACAAAATGATGTATTGAAAACAAAGGTGATTGTTTACAAAGGCGTGACTGAAACTCCGCCGATAGAAAGTGCTAATGACATGTCTGTTGTGCCTAGCACTAGTGGAGCTTTGGTTACTGTTACTGAGTCTATGGTGGAAAAGGTACAGTCAGAGGATTTCTGTGATACAGCATGCAGTGGTTTGGGTGTTGTAGATGAAACTCTATCAGATGAGACTGAATCTATGTGTGATAATGATTCGTGTTCACAGGGAGATAGTCTGTGTAGCGGTGATGTGGCTTCTCAAGACTATTCACAAAATGATCAGGTTTTATATTCTCTAGAAGAGATTAATACTTTTCTAGATGATACATTTGGGAAACAGGTTAATGTTAAAGAGTTTTTCCCTGATGTTGAGAGGTTTGAAAAGTCTGTTGCCGTGTACCAAAAAAAGGTGGGCCCTGAACTCCTAAGTGAGAAGAAACGTTTTCGTTTAAGGAAACATCTAACAGCAATTAGAAAGTCTAAAAAGGGAGTGAAAGAGAGATTTTCAAAGACATTGGTTAACTGATCATCTCATGCTTCACATGGTGTCTCTTTCTTTAATGCTGTTTCTATTTTTTCTTCTTTTCCCTCTCCTTTATCCATCAATGAAGGTATTAAGGGTGGGCTCACTTAACATTAATGGAGGGAGGGATATGCATAAACGAGCACTTGTTTTAGAAGTAATAGAACAGAGGAATTTAGATGTCATTCTTTTACAAGAGACACATAGTGACGAAGGAAATGAAGTTGAGTGGGGTAGATGGTGGAAAGGGCAATATAAAATAAGCCACAAAACTAATTTAAGTGCTGGAGTGGCAATCCTTTTTTCACCTGGCCTAAAAGTTAACATTTTGAGTGCCAAAGAAATAATAAATGGTCGCCTGCTTGAAGTTAAGGCTGATATTGAGGGAAGCACTTATTATTTTATCAATGTGTATGCACCAAATATTGGTTCTGAGAGAGTTTGTTTTTTTGGTGTACTAAGTAATTTTTTAAAACAAGGGTATAATGATGGCAGTGTCATTATTGGTGGGGACTGGAATTGTACTGAACATTTTACTGTCGATCGCAATACTGAAGAACCCCATTTTCAATCGTCCTCTCTTTTATCAAAGTTAATAAAAACAGCTGACCTTTTGGATATATGGAGAGTTAAAAATCCTAATGTGAGACAGTACACTTGGGTCAAAGTAAATGATAATAGAGTGAGTGCTGCTCGTTTGGATAGGGTGTATGTGTCTAAAAGTCTTAATAGTCAAGTTAGTCAATGTTTTATCACTCCAATGGTTTTTACGGATCACAAATTGGTCACAATAGAAATATTTATTTCTCAGATTTTAAATAAGTCATCTTTTTGGCACTTTAACACTAAACTGCTGCAAGACAAAGCATTTTGCAAATATTTTGAGTTGTTTTGGAAGCAGTGGAGGGAAAAGAAAAATATGTTTGACAATTTGAGACAATGGTGGGATATAGGGAAGGTTAATATCAAAATGTTTTGTTTGCAGTATACTGCCAATGCCACAAAAAAGCTGAAGGAAACAATTAAGGCTGTTGAGGAGGAGATAACAACTATAGAAATGGATTTAATTAATGGGTGTGATCCTGTATTAAACAATAATTTACAAAATAAAAAAACAGAGCTGAGATCTTACCTAAATGAGAGAGTTAAAGGGGCTTTGGTTAGATCTCGATTTGTTTCCATAACACATATGGATGCTCCAAGTGCTTATTTTTTCAATTTAGAGCACAAAGCAGCAAAGCAAAAACAAATGGTGTGTTTACGTCTTCCTGATGGGAGAATTTCTTTTGATGTTAAAGATATGCGTCATCATGCAGTGAATTTTTATTCCAATCTTTACACTGCAGAGCAATGTGATGCAAACTGCTTGGAACAATTATTACAGGACTTACCCCAAATAGACTCTGAGTCAAAGATGGCCTTGGATTTGGATATATCCTACCAAGAATTAACTGACGCTCTAGGACAGCTTCATTCTGGAAAATCCCCGGGTATTGATGGTCTACAACCCGAATTTTACAAGTGTTTTTGGAATTTAATCGGGCGAGATCTTTGCGAGGTTTTTCGAGTGTGTAATAAGGACGGACTGTTGCCTGTTTCTTGTCAACGCGCAGTTTTGTCACTTCTGCCAAAAAAAGGGGACTTGACCCTCTTGAAGAACTGGAGACCAGTCGCCTTACTGACCACAGAATATAAAATGATATCTAAATGCCTTGCTAATAGGCTTAAAGACTATTTGCATTTGATGATACATAAGGATCAAACATACTGTGTTCCAAAAAGAACAATATCTGATAATTTGTTTTTAATCCGG
Source organism: Paramisgurnus dabryanus (assembly GCF_030506205.2). NCBI lineage: Eukaryota > Metazoa > Chordata > Actinopteri > Cypriniformes > Cobitidae > Paramisgurnus > Paramisgurnus dabryanus. Next base: position 16,387,128 of record NC_133339.1, on the reverse strand, counting down.
GACATCTTGGACACATGCAGAGGTTTTAAAGTTAAAACTGGTATAATCTCCTTGGACCAAGAAAAAGCTTTTGATCGTGTTGATCACAACTATCTTTTTAATGTGTTGAAGGCTTTTGGTCTAGGTGAAGGTATCTTAAAATGGGTCAAATTATTGTATGCTGGTGCTACTTGTATGGTTAAATTGGGAGGAGGATTAAGTCGTCCTATTCCTGTAACCAGAGGTATTAGACAGGGTTGCCCCTTATCGGGACAACTATATAGCCTAGCGATTGAACCCTTACTCTGTATGTTACGTAAAAAAATGTCTGGTTTTCATGTACCTGGGTTTCTTAACAATACAGGAATTGTCTTAAGTGCTTATGCGGATGACATCACAGTATTTGTAAATGATATGAATGATGTAAAAGTCTTGTCTGATGCTCTTGATGTTTACGGAAAAGCCTCATCAGCTAAGGTGAATTGGGATAAGAGCGAGGCTCTGTGGGTAGGGCAGGATTTAGAAAATCTTCCATCGTTACCTGGTAACCTTAATTGGGCATCAGAGGGTTTAAAAATTTTAGGCATACATTTTGGTACTAAGGATTTTCAAAAACAAAATTGGGAGGGCTTAGAGGAGAAAGTGTGTGCTCGATTGTCTAAGTGGAACTGGTTGCTACCCCAGCTGTCCTACAGGGGAAGAGTCTTGATTACAAATAACCTGGTGGCATCTATACTGTGGCATAGATTTAATGTGCTACAACCACCGGCAGGACTTGTTCAAGCAATCCAGAGACACTTGGTTTCCTTTTTTTGGTCAGGACAACATTGGGTGCGTTCTGCAGCACTGTATCTTCCAAAAGAGGAAGGGGGACAAGGCTTGGTAGATATCAAGGCAAGAATAATGACTTTTCGCTTACAGGCCTCTCAGAGACTGATATACAACAGCGATCTTGCTTGGACCAATGTTGCCACAGTCCTCCTGCGGATGGTAGGCAGGCTGGGTTTAGATAAACATCTATTCCTAATGAACCTACAAGAGGTGCACCTAGCAGATCTTACCCCTTTTTACAAGTCCTTATTCGAGGCTTGGAAAGTGTTTGCAATATCTAGACCACCAGAATTGGCACCTGGTCTTTGGTTGTTGGAAGAACCATTGCTTCAAAACCCTTTTCTTCCAAGTGTATTACCATCTGCACATCTATGGTCACGATTGACGAATGCTGGATATACAAAGCTGGGTCATGTGTTAAGCAGCAGTGTGGAAGAAATTAGTCGAAAGAGTGGAGTTAAATCTGTGAGACTGATACACAAGCTCTATACTGAAACATGTGGTGGTTTGAGAGATGACTACAAAACGTTTCTAGAGAACACCAATGTGCTTCAACAATGGACAGAGGGATACGACTACACCTTCCCTGCAATCACTGTTTCTGCTGCTGTAGAAAACTGGGAAGAAGATGAGCAGTATTTGCTGACTTTTAAAATCCCCGTTTTGGACATTTTTGAACTGGTTGGAAAAAAGGCCCTGTATTTGACTTGTGTAAAAGTGTCCAATGCCAGTATGCTCACTGGTTTTCTTTCAACAAAATGGAAAGATTTTTTTGGACTTGACTCTTCCCCTAAAGGGTGTTGGCGTGCTCTGTACAAATGTCCGATTGACAAGAGGACAGGTGACCTCCAGTGGAGGATTGTACATGGAGCAATAGCTACGAACAGACATGTGGCACACCTTGATCCTAGTGTTGGGGTGGGCTGTCCTTTTTGTTCAGAGACAGAGTCTCTATTTCATCTGTTTGCACAGTGTTTACGTTTACGGGATATTTTCTCTCTTTTAAGTGAATGGTTTTTGTCCTTAGATGAAGAGTTCTCTTTACAATTATTCATTTACGGTCCCAAATACACTGCTCAAAGGAAAAAAACTTTGGTGTTAATCAACTTTTTGACAGGCACCGCAAAACTTGCCATCTGGAAAACAAGGAAAAACAACTTATTGGGGCAGGGTGCAATAAATGTGGTTCCTATGTTTTTAGGTTTGGTGGCAGCAAGATTAAAAGTTGAATTTGCCTACTATAAGTTAGTGGATTGTATACCAATGTTTGTAGAGATCTGGGGTGTGAATGATGTATTATGTTCTGTGTTTGAGGAAGGTGAATTGGCATTGTCTTTTTAAATATGTTTTATGTGAAGTAGTGTTGGTTGTGCTGTTTTTTGTCTTCTGTGCTTTTTCTGATAGATAATTGTTAAAATAAAGTTGAATTGAAAATTCAATTCTCTCTCTCTCTCTCTCTCTCTCTCTCTCTCTCTCTCTCTCTCTCTCTCTCTCTCTCCCAACTGTTTAACAACTACTATATCGCTGCACCTTAACATCATACATCAAAGAGACATGGGGAGTGTTTGTTTCATTCGTGGCTTAGAGTATAATCATTGGTAAATGCAAATTCACCCCAGTCAAACAGAGTACCCGGGCACCCTGGTACCCTGGCAACAGGTGTGGTGATGGTGCAGTGGATAAGACACTGGCCTTTGGTGTGAGAGACCCGGGTTCAAATCCACTGTGATGCACCATTGTGTCCCTGAGCAAGACACTTAACCCCTAGTTGCTCCAGAGGCGTGCGACCTATATAGCAATTGTGTGATATGTAGCAATTGTAAATTGCTTAATGCAGCTTAAGCTCAGCTAAATGCAGTAGAATTAAAAGTAAGTAAGTTTAGCAAGTCCTTAAAGTTGATTATTTACCAGCCGTACTACACTTCAGAACATAGAGACATGTGGGTAGCATGACATTGTGAGCATTACCTAAGGTTAGTCCATTTGTCCATTGTTGGGCTTGAAATTCTTAAAGCTGTCTATCTATCCACCTTATTCTTGAGGTAAATGCGGGCGCCGCCATCTTTGAGCTCATATGGGTAAAACTTTCAGTGAGCCACTCCAGCTAATATAGTGTTTTGACTGGCATTTTAATGCTTATTATGAAATCCAGGAAGACCGGCATAATTTGTGCAGTTAGGGGTTGCCATAATAGATGATACAAACGCAGTAAATCTTTACAAAACAGTTGTTTTAACTATAATACACACACAAGAACTGAATGTGTATGTGGCACACGTGCATATATTGGGATAGTTCACTTTAAAATGAAAATTCTGTCATCATTTACTCATTCTCATGTTTTTTTAAACCTGTATGAATTTATTTTTTCTGATGAACACAAAATAAGATATTTTGAGAAATGATGGTAAACACACAGCAGTAAGTGACCATTGACTTCCATAGTAGGAATAAAATATTTTGGAAGTATTGTGATAAATGACTAAGAAAATATTTTGATAAATGATGGTAAACACACAGTTGGCAGAAAATCAATGTTAATATTTGGTACAGTAGCCTTTGTCTGCAATTACAGGGGTCAAACGTTTCCTGTAGTTTTTCACCAGGTTTCAGTCAGGTTTATACACTATTGCAGCTTAAGCTGGTTCTCAATGCTGATAAGACCAAACTTATGCTGTTTAGAAATAGCAAGAAGGTTTTTCAAGCTCCTCCTTCTGTGTTCACTTTGACTGGAAATGTTATAGAGGTGGTTCATTCTTATAAGTATCTTGGTATCTGGCTTGATGATGCTCTCACTTTTAAGCCTCATGTAGACAACCTTGTGAAGAAACTCAAACTTAAACTGTCCTTTTTCTTTCGAAATAAATTTTGTTTTTCTTTTAAAGCAAAAAAGCAGCTAGTTACAGCAACATTTTTATCTGTTTTAGATTATGGAGACCTGGTGTATAGGACCGCTTCAGCACAATGTTTGTATAAGATTGACACTGTTTATCATGCGTCTCTGAGATTTATTACGAATTGTAAAAACATGACTCATCATTGTGAACTGTATTCCAGAGTGGGATGGCCATCATTGTCTAACAGGAGATCAGGGCATTGGCATATTTTTATCTATAAGGCCATGCTGGGTCTGTTACCATCTTACATCTGTAATTTAATAACATGGAGAAGTGCTGGTTCTTATTCATTGCGATCAAACGATCACTTGCTGCTTTTGGTTCCATTTGCCCGTACAGAATTGGGAAAAAGGGCTTTTGTTTACTCCGCTCCTTCTGCATGGAACTCTTTGCAAAAAGACTTGAAATTATCGGAACTTATTTCCTTAAATGTTTTTAAGGCCAGATTGAGAGAACCTGAAATGATCTGTATAAATTGTAAATGTTTTTAATTATTTGTATTGTAACAACTTTTATAAATGTAACTGACTATGTTTTTGCTGCCAGGACTCCCTTGAAAAAGAGGTTTTTAACCTCAACGGGACTTTCCTGGTTAAATAAAGGTAAAAAAAAAAAAAAAAAACACGGAGTTTGAGCTCCCTCCAAAGATTCTCTATTGGTTTTAGGACTGGAGACCCATGGTACACCAGAACCTTGATATGCTTCTTACAGAGCCACTCCTTGGTTATCCTGGCTGTGTGCTTCAGGTCATTGTCATGTTGGAAGACCCAGCCTCAACCCATCTTCAATGCTCTAACTGAGGGAAGGAAGTTGTACCCCAAAATCTCACAATACATGTCCCTGGTTATACTCGCCTTAATACAGTGCAGTCGCATGTCCCTTGTGCAGAAAAACACCCCCAAAGCATGATGCTACCACCCTCATGCTTCATAGTAAAGATTGTGTTCTTGGGATGGCACTCATCATTCTTCTTCCTCCAAACACGTTTAGTGGAATTATGACCAAAAAGTTCTATTTTGGTCTCATCTGACCACATGACTTTCTCCCATGACTCCTCTGGATCATCCAAATGGTCATTGGCAAACTTAAGATGGGCCTGGACATGTGCTGGTTTAAGCAGGGGAACCTTCCATGCCATGCATGATTTCAAACCATGACGTCTTTTTGTATTACCAACAGTAACCTTGGAAACGGTGGTCCCAGCTCTTTTCAGGTCATTGACCAGCTCCTCCCGTGTAGTTCTGGGCTGATTTCTCTCCTTTCTTAGGATCATTGAGACCCCACGAGGTGAGATCTTGCATGGAGCCCCAGTCCGAGGGAGATTGACAGTCATGTTTAGCTTCTTCCATTTTCTAATGATTGCTCCAACAGTGGACCTTTTTTCACCGAGCTGCTTGGCAATTTCCCCGTAGCCCTTTCCAGCCATGTGGAGGTGCCTGCCAACTTTTGCCTGCCTGTGTATCTCCCAAGGGTTTTTCCCTCCAAGGACTTTTTTTACTTCCCTGGCTAAAAAGTCTGGGGTTTTTTTCTCCTAGGGTTTTTTTCAACCCGGGGAGGCAGCCTTCTTGGGCTTAACTTAGCACCCTCTTCTATACGTTATACTAGTAATACGCACGCTTATAATGTTGATTCATAGCCGCAGCAAATTTAGCTGCAGTGCTATTGTGTATTATGTTGTGCTATCTGTCGATTTTATGTGCTTTTCTTTGCTTCTATTAATGTAAAGCTGCTTTGAAACAACTACCAATTGTGAAAAGCGCTATATAAATAAAATTGAATTGAATTGAATTGAACATTTATCAAAGAAGTGCAATGCAGTGTAAAATGTGTTTCAGTTAGAAGTTTTTGTTTAGAGTTTTGCAAAAAGAGTGCATGAATTGACAAATGTATTTAGGCCACTGAATTTGTTTCAGAGATTGGAGTTTAGTGTTTTAGCAATTCAAAAATAAATACTGTAGTAGCTTTAATATTTACTATAGTCAATATTTACATTTCATCCTTTTGAAATGTAAATATTGGATTAGGCTTCTTTAGCCAAAAATGTTTACCTTGATTCAAAAACTAGAAGTAAGAGAGAGAATAAAGAGGGCAAGAATCAATGAACAATGTTTTGTGTGCCCCACATGTAAAATAACAAATTTCTGTGAAAATATGTACTGTAGGCTGTGGACTACAAAACATGAACAGATTCTTGTATTGAGTATCTCTATTAAGTGTCTCTTTTGGAGTGCATTGGGGACAGGACAGCAGCAGGCCCTCTAATCAAATGTAGGGCGTTTATAGGGCTCGCTGTTCAATAGAATAAAAAGCGTTTTCATTCCTCTGGTTCGGCTAGGGAGCAACATACCGGCAGAAGGAGGAGAAAATGTTCCACTTTTCCCGTCAGAATAGAGACAATTAGCATGTGTGTGGCTAATGACTTTAGTGTATCTGAAACAAAGGGTCTGGCCTGGATGGGGAGTTCACTCTGGAATGGGACAAAACTGCTTTCTTAGCTGTTACAGTGTGGCCCATCAACACAAAGAGATGGACTTTGAGGTAACTCAGATGTGTGGGTGAGACACTTTTCATCTTGCTGTTGTTTGTTGAGCTTTTAGTGAGACAGAAATTGGGAGCTGCCTGTGTCAAGTGTGTGCTTCAAGCCTTTGTTTTCAGAACGTTATGAAAGAGCTTTATCTAAGAGCTAGATATAAACTAAAACATCTGTATTCTTCAACATGATCTTGTTGAACAAATGTGCCTCGTTTTAACATGGCATCACCTTTTCGTATGAATTCATGCAATGTTAATAGTACTAAAACATATTATTATCCGAAAAAAGCACAAACGAAACCGCAAAGTCACGAGCAAAATCTGAATTTAAACATCAGTTTAGAATTTAAACGTCATTTGGTTGTACACAATGTAGTAATTTTTACACCTAACTTGAACTATGATTTACTTAATATTTTTACACTGATATTATTTGAGTAAATGAAGGCAGAAAAATAAAATAAAAATAAGTAGAACAAATGATAATTTTAAAAAATCCCATAGCCAACAGTTTTTAATAAGCAACAGAGAAACTGTCAGGATCCTGTTGGAATCTTATCTTGGATTATATCTAGTCTTTGTGGCAGGGTTCTGACAGTACCATGTTTTGTGTGGGAACATGTGGCCTTAGATGGTTTTAACTCTTTCACCGCCAGCGTTTTTAAAAAAAGTTGCCAGCCAGCGCCAGCGTTTTTCATGATTTTCACCAAAGTTTCATGCCTTCCAGAAAATGTTCTTCTTTAAATAAATAAACATACAATATACCAAAAGAAAGAACAGACCCTCTGCTTTCAAACAAAAAAAACCGTTTCATCCTACCTTTAGTGGTTCTTTTGCAATCAGCTTTTGAATATGGGTAGGTTTTTGCAAAAACACCATATTTTGAGCAAAAAGCAAAAATAATTCCATATTTGTGACGGAATTTTCATAGAGATCCCATTCAGAGCCATCTTTAAAACAGACACGGACATGCAGCAGCTTGCCATAGGGCAATACTTCCGGTTTTAAAAAGTTGCGGAAGGGCGCCACCTGGTGGATAATAGCGGTATTGCGGAAAGACGGAAAATCTCGTCATTGGCGGGGAAGCGTTTTCTCTTAATTGACGAGATATCTCGTCAATGGCGGGGAAAGAGTTATCCAGCCACGTGTTTTACTTGGCTGTTTCTCAATATGCGTTCTTCAGCGATCTTGCGTCCTTGTGTCCTCGCTCTACGTCATGATTAACAGGCGAAGTTCAATTCCAATTCTCAAGAACACGAGTACAGAGGACGCATGAAAATACCCGGATGAGTTCCTGATATCGAGAATGCATCGAGTGCAGACTTGCGCGCTGAAATCTGGGGAGGTCACGTGACCAGCAAGAAGATCGTGCACATCTCAATTCTCACAAGTGCGTTCTGTGTTCTCGCAACCTTCTGAGTTCGTTCTTCCAAGGTCACCTGGCAAGACCAGTCTCCACGAGAACACAAGTCCATTCTTTGCGTTCTTAGAATTGAGAAACAGCCCTTGTCTTGTCTCATTTACCCTGCTCCCTTGTGATCCTCATTTCTCATTATTGTTTTCACCTGTTGTCCTCATTATTTGATCCCTATTTAAAGTCCTTGTGTTTGCTGTTCTGTGCACGTTCATTTTGTAATCTTGTATAAGTTTAGTTTTGTTTTCCCTGTTTTTTTTGTAAAGTCCCGTATCTTTGTCTGCCCCTGGGTTCATCCGTCCTCAAACCCTAACAGAAACTTTGCCTTTTGCCGATGACAAACAAAAACTCCTCGAATTTATGAATATTTATACTCAAAATTGGCTTATGTGGGGCCCTGGGCAACATACATAGGGCCCATATTGCCTCCACCTATTGAAGCCCACATGTTATTTACCAGTCCCTTATTATGTTATAATTATACTATCAATGCATAATTAAATTTACTTAATATATTTGATTAAAATTGATAACTGATAAAAGCAACATAGTTTCAGTTTGGTAAATATCAGTTTTCAGCATTCAACAGTTAATTTATCTATAACATCACAAAACATGAAGGAGGTGCAATATGACAAATCAAATTAAAAAACTGTAAAGGTTCAATATATCAAAATACTTTATTGTCAATTTATAACACTTTCAATACTAAAATAATCAACAACATTTCAAAACTGCTATTGCAGGTACTGACTAACAATTTAACATAACATTTAAAATAAGCATTGAAAGAAGTCAAACTCTTAAAACACTTGAGACTCAAAAACAACACAAACATTGCTCACTCTTCTGGAGATGGTCTTCTGATCATCAATTAATCTTTGCTCAACAGTTTTGTGAAGAACTTCCAAAGCATCCACAGCCAAACTCAATAAATGTCCTTGCACGTTAACGTTTGCTTTGATTCATCGCTGTGCAGTCCGTGAACTTGCACCGTAGTATTACAATTTCTAAAAACTCAGAATAAATGAAAACTGTAACGGTTGTGAGAGACTCCTGCTGCTCCAGTAGAAACTGTATCCTTGCGCCTGAGCGGGAATTCTTGTAGTTTAAATGTTTATCATCTTTATAGTTTTTAAAAGTCCGCCTACACTGTTAAACCTTACCAGGCTTTTTAGGAGTAAATTACTGGCAACACTGTTGCCAGCTAGTTACTGTACAGCATCTGTAATGGTGACTTACTGGCAACAGTGCCAGTATAGTAAGTACTGTGTCTATGACAATACAGTGAATAACTGGCAACAGTGTTGCCAGTAATTTACTGTCTCTGTACCATTACGGTGTCTTACTGGCAACAATGTTGCCAGTTTTATACTGTAGGTTAGGAATTACAGTTAATAACTGGCAGCAGTGATTTCAGTTAATTACTGTACGGTACCACATGCTTCAAATATAATACTGTATAAACAGTATATAAAATGCCGTACTCATTGTGGTACTCTAAAACTTTTGAAAGATTCTTTTTTTTATGTTACTTTATTAAAAAGGAGAAAGAACCCCAAAATATTTAGACAAATACACTTTATTACTGTGGCAATAGATGTCAGGATCAGAGGACGGATGAACCCAATCACAGATGAAGTCGGGGAAAACAGAAAACACTTTATTTACTAACATAAAACAAAACCCACGAGGGGGTACACAACATGAAACACCGTAAGCAGACAGATAACACTAAACTTGACAAGATAACTCGGCTAGATAACCACATGAAAACGAGAACAAAACCAAATGAACCTGCACAGAACTAAGGACACAATGACATAGAAAAACAAACAAACAAGATAACGAGGGGGAACAGGTGATGGGAGAAAACCAATGATTACTAATAAGCAGGAGAACGAGGGGGCGGGGACAAGAGACAAGACACCGGAGGCACATGACCCAATAAACAAGACCATGAACCTCCACATAGAGCATGGGACTGCCAGAACCCTGCCATCATGACCAGATATAAATACAAAACAAGACTCCTTGGCAGGATCCTGACAATAGATAAATACAAATTATTTTAAGACACTTAACAAAATCATGTCAAACCCACCCTAAAAAAAAGATTTCAGTCACCGTTGACCCTCAGGTTATTCAAAACCTGCAGTAATTCAACATAATTTACATGACCTTCTTATATCCTTGCTATTCAAGCATTAACAAAAATGCTCCATATGTCACAGTAAAAATGACAAATTTTACCTCTTTGCAAAAGGAAAAACTATCAATAATCAAAAATGCATAATAATAAGGTGTCATAGCTTTGCAATCAAAAAAATTTTGCTATAATGGAAGTCAATGGGGCAAAAACAGCCAATAACAAAAAATGAGGAAGAAAAAAAAATCTGATGGTGCACAAAAACTAAACATTAATCAAAGCCAATGTTTTTTTTTTGTAATCTTTGAAATGCCCAAGACTGTAGGGGTTCTAAAAATCCAGTCCAAAATCACTTTTTTAAATTGAAAATAAGTCATTTTGTGTTTTTTCCCAAATAAATACATCACTTATGAACTTGGCAATTAAAGAGTTACAATCATGGAATTTTTGTAAATATTTGGTAATTTTGATCAGTACTGAGGTTGATTAACAGATTAAAATATTAATCTGATACATTTTTACAACAGTTTTATTTAGTGGCATTTTTTGGCCACAAACAACATGAAAGGGCAGTGAATTTGAACAATGCACAAGGGTTAACGTTGATAGGAGATGCTAAAAACTTGCTAATCAGGAAGCTATGTGGAATCTTAACTTTATGTGTTTTAAAGACACTCACAAATATTTTAACAGTTTACTTACTCATTTTCAGCTTTTAAACATACAAATCCACTATTATATTGTTAAACACAGCACGCTCCAGGGTAAACAAACAAACAAACAAACAAGTTTATCAAGGCAAATTGGTGACACCTGCACCTGTGGATGTATTGTTTGTATGCATGCATGTATGTGTGCATATGTGTGTGTTAATGCATTAATCCTTGTTTTCTCACTGAAGATGTAAACAGTTTTTAATAATTGTGACGTAGTGCATCATGGGGAATGTAGAGGACAGTAATTTACCAGATAAAATTACAGTTATTTCCCTTAATTGGTGCAAAGAGTAATTTACTGTAGTTTGTTATTAGTGCAGCATAACTGCACCCCATATCACAGTAAAATACCTTTCACCGATGTTAAAGCTAAATACTGCCAATTTTACAGTTATTTACCCAGAAATCTACAACAAGGTTTAACAGTGTATTTAAGCAAAGATGATATAAAAAAATATGATCTTAAATTATGTAAAAAATAAAAAACATTAATTTTTAATACTACTTTGTCAAGCGTAATGTGTCGTAGCAGTGAGCAGGTCATAATGATGTCTCCTTATATGAAACACCTGACTGGCAGACTCCTTCCAGAATGTTTGAAACATTTCTTTAATTAACACACTAACAAACTGATGAACTTTCTGACATTTCTTATTTTCACTCATGCTCAGCTGTGGAAATTGAAATAAAATTAATATTTGATAAATTCAATTCACCTCTTTACCCATCGCAATGATCTTTAAAACAAAACCACACATGAATATAAAATTACAATCTCAGAACAACATAATATCATATATATTCAGTCAATACCCAATGATGTGAGCCTGAAGGCTTGGGGGAAGATTTAGGCTGAGAGAATTTTAGTTGAAGAGATCAAAGGGTTCAAATGCAAGTCAACAGCCCCACCTGAGGGTCAAATGAAGATAAATGGTACTAACCGAAGTTCTCTTTCGAGGGAACTTTAACGCTGCATCAGAGCTGGTGGGGGGGGGGGTCGCACGACATGTGTGTTGCACGTTTGGGAGCTGAGCATGCTCACACTGCTCTTGAAGGCCTGGCGTGTGTTCATTATGATAACTAACCTTTCAAAATGCTCCGTTGTTCCTCTTCTGGGTGTGAAAGCCCTTCCTACATGCTAAAACTCAGCCACACACCACTCGGGCTGTGTGTCGTTGTTTTGAAGAGTCAAGACAATGATCGTATCTCTTGCGGCTCAAGTCCTGCGTCCACTGAGGTGGTGTAGTGTACTTTGAGTGAAGGCTCGCATTGCGGGAGTGACTTTGGAGCCCGCATTCCAGTTTCTCCCGCCCCGATCGGTAGCCCGTGCTTCACTGTTTGACGGTGTCAGACGATATTTGTGTGCCTTGCGGTTTGAGATCCACCTCAACCAGTCTTTGAATGAGAAATTGATCGAGGTTGTTTCTCATGACACTGCTAGTTTTAATATATCTGAACCAGCAGATAAGAAAGAAACTATATCATCCAGCAAGTTAGATGAGAGAATTCTTACAAAATGAGTACAATCTCAACACCAGAGGCTTCATTTCTTTCCTGATCTCCATTATTATGCAAATCATGGAAAAGACCATTCTCTGACCATGTTTACACAAGCACTTCAGCTTTTAAACAGCTATATTTAGAGAATGTTTTTATGTTGCCATGAGTGGCTTCATCCCTAAAGTGTCACGGTCTTGTCAGACATCTGTGCTAGATGTAGGTCTGCGTGCATCTGACAGGACCGTGGCAGTATCATGTTCTGTGTGGGGACATGTGGAATCACATTCTGTGTGTGGCTTCCACATGTTCCCGGTGTCTTGTTGCTGTCGTGATCTTGCCAGACCTTAGTATAGGTTCAGGTCTATGTTAGAGGGCAAGACCATGGCAGCATTGTGTGTACGTGGGAACACGTGTGTTTCACATCATGTATGGGTGACACGTGTTCCCAGTGTTTTGTGGCTGTCATGGTCTTGCCTAACTTTGGTTATAGTCCAGGTCGGATGTTGGCAAGATTATGGCAGCATTGTGTTTATGTGGGAACACGTGTGTTTTCACATCATGTATGTGTGACACGTGTTCCCAGTGTCTTGTCACTTTTACCCTACTCCCTTATGTACTCGTGTCTTAAGTGATTAATTATGTTCACCTGTTCCCCATTGATGTGCTGTCTATTTAATGCCCTCGTGTTCTCTGTGTGGTGTGCGTGCGTTGTCGTTGATTCAGTGTTCATGTATTCTGTGACCTGTTCATATATTCCCGTGGTTATTTGTGTTCCATCACATTGTTTGTTATTCCTTGTTTTACCCCATCGTGGGTGTTTATGTTCTGTAGTAATAAATTCATAGTTATATTTTCATACATTTCCTCTGCGTTTGGGTTCATCCTTTTGTTTCCACTTTCCAGTGTAACCGATCGTGACATAAAGCCTCCAACATTGTCAAATATATGTATAAAGCCCTATCAGGGTATGCCCTCCTGGAAAGTGTGGAATTTATTCGCCATTTACAGGTCCCACACTTCTCAGTACCCTCCTGTATTAACTGTGAACACTCTACCTCTCGTAGTACAGAGCACAGTAAATCAGTTTCCCTTGGTAAAAATTATAACAGCATGGAAAAACATTCCAAACATATATCAATGCGTGTTATGCACAAAAATTTAGGCTACATCCCTTTTAGAGCAGGGATTAGAATCACTTTTATTGAAAGGCTATACAGAACCGTCATAAAATTATGGTTCATGATATTGATGGTCACTCACATTATGTCTCAAATCAGATCCGAGGACTGGTTTGTGTCAATAGATTTTTCTGATCACACAATCTCAGGTTTGCCTTTGGGGGCATGGCATACCAATATCAGCCTTCCCTTCGGCCTAGCTCTATCCCTTCACACATTTACAAAATGTGTAAATGCTGCCCTGGTTCCATTGCATCTTTAGGGCATTTGAATACTATTTAATTTGACGATTGGTTAATATTAGCCCAGTCAGCACAGCTGGTAGCACAGCATCGAGACATGTCTTTGTACTCTAGAATATGTTAAGATTTCGGGTTTCTGTCTCAAGGCCGAGGTGAGGTGTCGTCTGTCACTGCATGATATTAATGTCAGATGCAGCTCTCTTAAGCTGAGGATCAGCTATGGAAGGCCAAAAGGAAAAATATGTCCAATCAGCTAAACGGCAGGAAAAGTGTGCTTCTCAAGTATAGAGGACCTCTTTTCTGGGCGTAGTATGGATTTCAATGACTGCAGGCATGGTTGTCTCCTGCTCAAATAGAATCCATCCTTTAACCATGGGGTTCCTTGAGGGGCAATCCGTTTCTCATGATCAAGGTCACACGCAGATGCTTCGGCCTTAGTATTATGGCATGTCTTCGTGGCCTAAGAATATGGAAAAATGTCGGGTTTCTGTCTAAGGCCTAGTTTTAAGTGTGTTCTGTAGTTGCATGAAATTAATGACCGACACATCTCTTTCATGCTGGGGATTGGTTATGGAAGGCCGATTGGACAAAAATGTCATATCAGCTAAACACCAGGGACAGTATGCTTCTCCAGCACAGAGGACCTCTTTTTTGGGCGTGGTATGGATTTCAGTGACTGCAGGCACAGTTGTATCCTGCTCGTATAGAATCCATCTTTTAACCATGGGTTTCCCTGAGGGGCAACCCATTTTGCATAATCAACTTCACACACAAATGCTTTGTACCTTAGTATTTTGGAAGAAACTATGGTTCCTTTCTCAAAAAGGCCAGTGTTGGCTTTTTCACATGTTCAGGGTTACGCACATATGTCTTTGTGCCCTAAGAATATGGGAACATTTTGGGTATTTGTTTACAGGTCCAAAGTTAGGTGCGGTCTGTTGCCACATAACATTAGTGACAGACACATCTCTTTCTAGCTGGGATCAGTTCTGGAAAGCCAAAAGGGACAAAAATGTCCTATCAACTAAACACCAGGAAAAGTGTGCTTCTCCAGCACAGAGGACCTCTTTTCTGGGTGTTATGGATATCTAAGACTGCAGGCACGGTTGTCTCCTGCTCTTATAGAATCCATCCTTTAACCATGGGGTTCCCTGAGGGGCAACCCATTTTAAAAGTATTGTTACTTGTTTATAAATCACTTCAAGTCCTCAGGTCCTTTCACTGCTTCCTGTTACATTTAGAATAGATTTTAAAGTACCGTAACTCATTTATAAATCACTCCAGTCTTCAGGGGTCTCATTTATAAAACTGTGTGTAGGATCCTTACTAAAAGTCTACGTACGCACAAAAGCCAAAAATGGCATACGCCAAAAAATATTAAGATTTAAAAAACAAAGCAATGTTCCCTTTATAAATCACAGATCATCTGTAAGTGTGTGTACATGAATCATTATCAGATCCCACCCTGCAAGCCCATTCTCCCATTTAGTTTGTTTTTTATAGATCACAGCATTTGCGTGGTAACTGGCGTACACACATTTCCAGCCATGTTTTGTGTGTCCATACGCTTTATAAATGAGAGCCCAGGTCCCTTAATCTGGCTTCCTGTTTCATAGAATAGATTTTAAAGTACTGATACTTGTTTATAAATCACTTCATGGCTTAGGACCGAAATACATGACGGATATGCTAACTGAATATAAACCCAACAGATTACTCAGATCATTAGGATCCGGTCAGTTAGAGATACCCAGGGTTCACTCAAAACAAGGTGCTTCAGCATTTAGTTATTATACCACCTGTAGCTGGAATCAGCTTTCAGAAGAGATCAGATGTGCTTCAACAGTAAACACTTTTAAATCTAGATTAAAAACACATCTTACTTCAGCACTTTTAACTACAGTTACTTTTATTCCTATTTTATTCTTTTTCACAAATTTTAAACAGTTTTTTTTTAAACACATTTATTTTTAGGACCCAAGCACCGAGGAGCAGGCCAGAATTGCAAAGCCCTATTGTTTTTGCTCAGTTTCTTCTTCTCCGAAGTGAATCGCATTTTTGAGGCCCTAAACATGCTCGAAAACTCATGAAACTTTGCACACACATCAGAAGTGATGAAAATGTACATGTGGTATAGGCATCAGAAGTGGCCGTGTAGATATGAGCACCACCTGCAAAATTTCAAAAGAACAACCCTCCCGCTATGAAAAACGTACATAAGAAATTTGGTAGAGTCATCTATCAACTTAAGATCTACAAAAAAAATCCATTAGAACCAAGCTCTAAACCCCACAGGAAGTCGGCCATTTTGAATTTTCATTGTGATTTCTGTGTAAATTTTGCCATTTCCAGGCTTCCTACTTTAAGAAACTCTTCCTAGAGATTTCATCAGATCATCATCATATTTGGTCTATCTAATCTAAAGGCCTTTGCAATGTTCAATTGCAGAGCTTTTGACTTTTCGTGGGAGGGTATGTCTGTGGCGGCCTGGCAAATTTTGGCTTTTCGCCATAAAACAGAAATTTGTTCTAACTCAGGCATACAATGTCCAATCTGCCCTACACTTGACATGTTTGATAACCGCTAACCTCTGTGTATCAATGTGCTATTCAAATAAACTTGCCTTCCTCTGTAAAAATAAATATACTTTTTTTAAACACCATAGGATTTGAAGCATTTAAAGTCAATGGGCAAAGTTTTTCACTTGTAAAGGTTTACCACTATTAGAAGAAGTATTTTAGGATTGTAGATTTTTTATTCCGTTTATGGTTTCAGGGTTTATTTTGTTGGATTAAAGTTTAGCTTCATTTCTGCAGTGGAGTTAAAAATAAAAGAGAAATTGAAGCAAGCAACTGATGCTTAAAAAAACTTTATTCATGTTAAGTTTTCATAATACACAGCTCATTATCAGTAATTCAATTCAATTTTGTTTATGTAGCACTTTTCACAATTTTTTAATTGTTTCAAAGCAGCTTTACATTAATAGATGTAGGAGAAATCACAGAAAAATCAATGGACAACATAAGTAGCAGTATATAGATTAAACCAAACTGGCAAGCGTAGTAATAATGTAATAAGAAGAGAGTGCTAAGTTAAGCCAATGTCAGCTGACTGACTGAAAGTGAAATATCATCTAGAAATCACATAACGTAAAGCAATAAATGATTATACAGGTGATGTATTCTTTCATCTTAAGTAGAAAACTTAAGTAACTTTAACTTGAAAATATTCATTTTGAAATTAAACACCTAGGAAATTATGCAATTAAATGTAGAAAGATTGATTAATCAAATAAAGAAATGAATTTCTGTATGTAGTCTTGATATCACACAATAGATTCTTTGGTGTCTACATTAATTTCAGTGTAAGTGACTCCTTTGTATTGACCTCTGGTTTCATAATTTAACACAGCACCATCTTCAGTCGTGACCTTTATGGTACCGGTGTAAGGAACATCAAAACTACACATGCCTATGGTGATATGGACATCCACTTTCTTCTTCGGTGGAACAACTATTTTAAATGATTCGGTTTGGGTTCTTTCATCCTTATGTTCTCTACTGTAAGTGTTTTCTGTTCCTACTGTATACTTGAATCCACCGGAAACTTCTACAATCCCAGGAATCCCAGCCTTCACCTCCATAGAGAATGCTCTGGTAACACTTTCTTTTGTAGACCAAGAGGACGATTTGGTTATTTTCTTTGAGCTTCCACTCGTTTGCTCTAGACTGACGGAGGTTTCATTTTTATAGGTACTAGATATCATTTCTTCCAGTGTGACACACGGTTTCATCTGGGAAAGAGTGGGATACTTGACATTGGTGAGAACTACTGATTGTATTTTATCAAGAAACAAAAAACCCATCTGGTCAATTTCTCGTCCGCATCTTCCCACAATTCCCAGACAGAAACCAGAGCCAACATTCATAGGATATTCTGTCTTCAAACCCCAGCTTGTCATTGACACAAAGAATCTTCCTCCACGATTGGTTTCAAATTTGATGGCTCCGAGACGCGTTCCCATTCCGTTTCCCCACAGAGACAATGATGTGATGAGTTCACCGGTCTGAAACACATACTCTTCATACGATCCCTCCGGTTTACCGAAGGTTTCTTTTCTTCCGTCTGTAAGCCAGGCCCTGACCGCATTCACCTGTGATCCTCCAACCCAAACCCAGATCCTCTGTAAACTGGCACCATTACTCTTACCGGTGAAGGAAAACTCATGACCTCCATGACCACCGATTAAATACAGAGTTGTTGACATTTTCAAAGCCAGAAGATCTGAGAAATATAATCACAAATTAACATCAGAAATGACTAAACAATCAATCAGTGAGCTTGTTTACATGTACACCAATAATGCGATTATTTCCAATAATCAGAATAAGGACTTAATCGCAGTAAGATGTTTACATGACTGGAGCTAACCTCTTCACTTCTGTTTACATGCAGTACTGCGATTAAAAACGGCATACGCCGCCTATTTTAATATGATTATACTTACCGCGATTATGAGCTTAATCGCATTATTTTTATCGAAGGATTGCTTTTACAGGAGGTAAAGTATAAATCCAGTATTGCCAAAATCCCATTATAATCACATTATGAGGGTGCATGTAAATGGGGTCAGTGACTAAATGAAAGAAATCAGTTTTTACTCTCTTAAAAATAAAGGTGCTTCACGATGCTACAAAAGAATCATTTTTAGCTATAAAAAATAAACTTTAACATTAAAAACACATTTCTGTTTTACAAAAGCTTTTTTGTGGTGAAAAATGTTGTTCAGATTATAAAAAGGTAAAAAAAAAGTGAAAACCTTTTAAGCACCTTAAAGGATAAAAAGTAAGCTGTTGGCTCTGCCGTCTCTTCTCATAGAGCAAAAAAGGAAAAGAGAAAAATGGAGATATATTTTTCAAAACATGTTCATGTAAATGTACGCTACCAGTGAAAAGTTTTGAAACACTTGATTGAAATATTTCCCACAATCTTTTTTTTTAATCTGTAGGTGTTTGTTTAAATGTTTGAAATGTCTTTTGTATGCAAAATACCCTAAATAAAAAAATATTTTCGTCCATTAAGAAAAATGCACATGGGCATTCATTATGACCATAAGTTAATAAGTTTAGGTCAATTAAAATATTATTCATTTTTATACACATGTATTTTAGTTTTACTGAAGAAATGTTTCTTGTTCAGGTTGTAAATGCAGTGAGTTTGATGTGAGTTTGTGTAAAATTTAAACATGGGCATTAAATGGTCATAATTGATCATTTAATGTAAATTAAAATATTATATGTTATTATACTTTTTATGTGTGGAGATTGTCTAAAGATTTATTTATATTTTAATATGGATTTCAAAAATATTCAAAGCAATTAAAAATATATATTTATCCCTCACTTTAAATAGTATATTCACATGTCACATCGGAAGAAAAGCTTTAACTTTATTTTAAATTTGTTAAAATAACTTTTAAATATATCAAATATATTAAATTCAAAAATATCTTTAATTACGCTTCACTGTTTTTTTAATGCTTTAGCAAACATTTAAACTGTATTTTGTCCAAAACAAACAGATTTTTTAATAAATGGGTTAAGTGCACTTACTTGAATGACTGTAGTCTGATTGTAAGCTTGAAGAGCCGATCTTCTGATGATTTTTGTTTAACCTGACAGCTGTTTATTTAGCTTATGATTCATTTTAAACATTGTGTAACCTTAAAGGAAACTCCCACAACATCCTTTGTAGAAATGACTGATATGTGATAAGAAGGTCATTGGCATTATTGTTTCCAATAAAAGATAGCTCTTCATAACACATTTTAAACCGTTAGTTCACTGCATGATGTAAAAGTCTGTTCTCAACTTCACACAAAAACTCATTGATCATAATGAGAGCTTAAACAAAACAAATAAAAACAATTTCAATAATAATAATATATTTGACCAGAAAACTATAGCTTAACAAAAGTGATCTTCATATCTGTGGATGTGTTTGAGCATCCTCTGAACTAAAGAGATGATTAAATAAAACTTCCTCTTACCTGAACACAGATCAGCATTCAACATTGCTTCTGTTGAAGTCACACTGTAAAAAAATGCCTTAATAAAAGATGTGCATGTCCAGCTAACAGAGAAAAGATCTAAGAATGTTCCCAATGTTACCAAAAACGTTCTGCCAACTACATTTGTTTTGGGTTCTTTGAATCTTAGAGTAAAGTTACATTCTACCATTTTCAAATGTTATGACAATGCCATGTTTTAATGTTAAATGTTAAAAACAACCGTTTTACATTTTTACATTTTTGCTTGTTATGTAAATAATAGAGAAACATTGCAGCTTGTCATTAAGGACTTTTAGGAAATATGGACAAAACATAACCGGTGTGAATTTGGGATGCACAAACATCAAAATATGAATCTCAACAATGGTGACAATTCAGCTTTTTTATAGACATATATATTTTATATATTTTTTATGAAACAGAAAAAAGTTTTGTGCACAACATTTCAATTCCACTATACTTAAACATTTATAACTTGTTTTCTTTTTAACTTATCTGAAATCGTAAATTCTGAAAAGAAAGTTTTAAGCATCTTCTTTCAGAATATACCACAATCATGCTTGTAGGACAAATAGTTTAGGAGCTGCACACATTTTAGTGTGTGTGAGAGATTGTGAATGACATTTTTATGTACATTTTAAATGGTTGTATTATATTGTAAAAAATCCAAAAAATAATGTTTGACTAAAAAGGTACTTCATTGAGTCTTTATTGAATCAGAGGGAAATGTTTTGACAGTCATGCTTATCAATGCAACAATCCTGCATTATAATCTCAATCCAGATTTAGTTTCAATCAAGATAAACTAAATCTATTGATGGTTTATGTTGTATGATTAAATATGTATATATTTCCTCAAAACTCACTAGAAGACATCATTTGAGGGGTCTTTTTTAAAATCTCCTGGGGAGCATACCCCCAAACCCCCCATGAATTGCTTTTTCACACGGTACAATTTAAGTATAGACTACACAGACTGTTGATAATTATTACACAGAGAAAGCGTCCAGAAATCACAAATGAAGACCCACACCATCCAAAAACCCAGCTACATCTCTGATTTGACTCGCACTCCATGTAATGTAGTGTAGAGAAAAAATGCATTCAATGAAAATTGTTGCCTTTTAAATTATGAATAATGTCCTTGCCCCCCCCTCCTGAAACCTCATGCCACCCCTTTGTCATCCCTGGAAAAAATCTCTAGATCTGCTACTGAGAATTACCAAAAAATGTGATGAGCAAAAAAATCTTAGTGACATTTCCTTTGTATCAACTTATTTTCATTTGTTTTTCTGATCAAGCAGGAACAGTGAAATGCTGACACACATAACACAGAAATAGTTTGTGCAGAGGGTCAGAAATTCTGTAGAAATGTGATATGATATGTGATAAGAAGGTCATTGGCATTATTGTTTCCAATAAAAGATAGCTCTCCATAACACATTTGAAACAGTTCTTTCTCTGCATGATGTGAAAGTCTGTTCTCAACTTCACAGTATCTTCATTAAACTGTAAATACTTTGTAGGACAAGATGCATAAAGGAACTTTATTTGGTGATAAAAAGAATTAACATTCTTTCACAGCTGGCTTAACAAATTGTGACAAAGACCAACACATCAGAGATTTAATTTGATTGAAATGAACCACAAAGCAAATCAAACACGAACAGAACAAAGACAACAATGAAGACATAAATGATTATAAGCCAACATTACCATTCACACAGAAACTCATTGATCATGATGTTAGCTCAATCAAAACAAATAAAAACAAGTTGTGAGACCAGGGTTTTCGTGGTAATTCAAGAGGTTGGAAGAGGCCTGCCGGGGCTTGATGAGGGGACTTGTTAGCTGCACAGATGGCACAGGAGTTCACAACAGAAGTTACATCATTCAGCATGGATTGCCACCAGAACTTGTTCTTTAAATTTTGCAGTGTGATGTTAACGCTAGGATAATTTGATGTCTGAAGGTCGGTGGAACAAACGTGCGATTGGCAGGCCAGTCTGTGGGTGGTGGATTGAGAGTGTAAGCCTGATCATTTTCCTGTATGACGTTCCACTGAACCAGGGCTATGATCAGGGATGGTAGGATGATGGGTTCGGTGCTAGGGGCCTGAGGTAAAGCATCAAACTGATGGGAGAGGGTGTCAGCCTTGGTGTTCTTAGAGCCGGGACGATAAGTAATGGTGAAATGGAAGCATGTAAAAAACAAAGACCACTTTGCTTGTCTGGTGTTGAGACGTTTGGTAGTTTGTAAGTATTCAAGGATACGGTGATCGATGAGAATGGTGAATGGGTGTTTTGCGCCCTCTAGCCAGTGGCTCCTCTCCTCTAATGCTGCCTTCATAGCTAATAGTTCACGGTTTCCACGTCATAATTTCGTTCTGCTGAGTTTTCTTGAAAAGAAAGTTTAGGGGGATTATCTTGTCTTCGAGAGAGTATAGCACCAATGCGTCGCAAAGCGTGCTCTGGGTCGGGATGGTGAAGAATGGGGGCTGAGGTGAAGAGTGATTTTAGGTCATCAAAAGCTCGATCTGTGTCGGGACACCAGGTTATTTTACGACATGCTTTTCGCACCAGGGATGTTAGAGGAGTGGCGATGATGCTAAAATTTTTATGAAGCGTCGATAGAAATTTGCAAAACCCAGAAAGCGTTGCAATTCCTTAACAGACTAAGGTTTGGGCCAGTTTAATACAGCTTGTACCTTTTTTCATCCATAGCAACCCCTTAAGGACTGATGATGTATCCCAGAAATGACATGGAAGTAAGGTGAAATTCACATTTCTCGGCTTTGGCGTACAGTTGGTGTTGAATGAGCCTGTTTAATACTGCCCGGACATGTTGAATGTGCTGCTCCAGGGAATCCGAGTAAATCATGTCCCTGAAAACATTACTAATGAAGGGTTGAAAGATGGACGGACTGTTAGATAATCAGAAAGGCATGACCAAATATTCATAGTGACCGTTGATCGTAAAAGGGCAGTTTTCCATTCATCACCCTCACGAATGTGGATCAGATTGTAGGCGCTGCAGAGGTCTAGCTTACTGTAAACCACGTTGCGTAGTTGCTCTAAGGCGGCTGGGACCAGAGGCAGCAGATAAGTCGTGGTATGCTTTGGGAGGTTTCAGGTATGAAGACTACTGGAGTGATCTGGGTTGAACATAGAGGTAACTCAGGGGTAATGATGTCACATCTGGATTGACAACTGGAGCCCCAGTGAATTATCTGTTTGTCCTTCCATTAAATGAGCGGGTCCTTCTGATGAAGCCATGGAAATCCTAAAATGATAGGGTTGTGTGGTGATCTGATCACATAGAAGTGAATTTGTTCAGAGTTCATGCTCCTCGGGAGAGGTAGGTGATACAGTTCTGAATGCTCGAAATGGTTGTCGTACCTGAACCAGGTTGTCGATGTGAATGGCAAAATTGACGAATTCATCCAGGGTTTTTCTTTCATCCCGGCAAATGAAAGAAATTACGAACGTATATCCATGTTAAGCCCCAGACGAGTTTTCAGAGTATCATCCAACCAGTTTGTTTGTGCAGCCAAAGTACATCCGCAAATGCGGATGCTCTAAGTCGGTTACCCTTGCCAACCGAATCTGTCCCAGAACATTTGAAGACTTGCCATACTCTCTGTGGAAAGTCAATTGGCCAAAAAAAATTGGACTTTAAAGAAATGATCATCAAATTTGTCAATGGCCATTTAGTAAAAACTGACATTATTTAGTTTGTGTTTATTCATGTTCAGACCAAAGTTTTTCTTATTTGGTATGGTCATTGTTCATAATTCAGAACTGCTTTACAGTTTATTTGATTTTGGCCAGGTTTGGACCTGCTAGACCTTTTGTCATCTCAGTAAGTAGTACTTTTGACAATAAAACAAAAATATTTTAATCAGAGTGTGGCTTATTTTGTGTGCATTTTAAGTGTTTTATGATAAAAATGCAATACTCCACCCATTGGTATCACTATGGTATTTGGTACGGGGGCCCAGCAAGATGGTTTGTACCCAGGGCCCAAAATTTGGTGCTACGCCCCTGATCCACACTCTATTCATTCATCGAGCCCTTTTCTAACAATAGTTTAATTATAAATGGATCCGATATCTAATGTTTTGGGAAAAAATAAGAATGACTGCAAACTTGTTTTCTAAGTATTTTATTTAAGCGTCAAGATGATAACGGTTGATGATTTTACAAGATCTTGGGAGCAATGATCACAAAGCTTCTAGGTTGTCTCAGTATTTATAGGTAAAAAGGTCAAGTCTCTGTACAGAACATTTCATACTTACTCTTTTGTAAACCTACATATTTCTTAAAAGAACCATTGACATTTAATGCTATTTTGGACTTCTGCTTATTCGGGTATGCACTTTCTATGCACTTCCTTAATTGCAGAGACACATTATGTTTACTAGACTGAACTATCTCTGTCAAAGCCTTTCTTACAGTTAAACGATCATTAAAACCTAACCCAACATATTGTGTTGACCCAAAGACAACATTTTTCTAAATAAAACCTAAATCCACCCCAACCATAACCAAACCCTAAAATCAGAGGGACATGATAAGTGAAAAACAATGGTCTAGAAACAGCTAATCCTGGTTGCTTAAACTTAAAACAAACTGTAAACATTTTTGAAATCTGATTGGTTGATGGAAATGTTGTCCCAGGGTCAACATAATGTTGCCCTGAGGACATCAGCCACTTGGCAAAATCAGGAGAGCCGAACTCTGTCCATGCATATACACCCATTCAACACTTACAGGTAAATGTACAGGTGCTGGTCATATCATTAAAATATCATCAAAAAGTTAATTTATTTCACTAATCCCATTCAAAAAGTGAAATATATTATATTTATTTATTACACGGCTCTCTGGAATGCTTGATTCTGATTGGTCAGTTGAGACATTTGCAGGTTCGTTCTTTTCAAATAATAACCGCTCCAAAGTAATCACGCATAGCCGGTACTACTTGTACGAGTAAAATCGCTCCGCACCAATAAAGATCAATAAAGATTACTGTTTGGTGCCATCTTGTGACAAACACTGGACAACCACCACATTAATTTTACCATGTACGGAAAAAACAAAACATTTAAACAGTGGATAGAAGAACGAACAACGACAAGACACAAAGAGCTTACTAAGACTGAACTTGACAAAATAGAGCATGACAGCTACGAAGCCAACACACAAAAAATACAGAATGGGCATTAAAACTTCTCAAAGACTGGTTAAAAGAGAAAAAATGGAGACGCTTCGCGTCGGGTCCTGATCACACTGTCGGGGCTTATTTCCCGATAACTACCGGCTGCCTCTACATTATCCCTTACTTATTACACACAGACTGATATATTTCAAATGATTATTTCTTTTACTTTTGATGATTATAACTGACAACCAAATTTAGTATCTCAGACCAAAATGATACTCGAGTAAAGTACAGATCCCTCAAAATTACTGTACTGAAATAAATGTACTCCACTACTGTCTAGGGCCCGTATCCCTAAAGATTCTGAGAATCCTCTCAGAGAGCTCCTAACTTAACCTAAAAATTCCTTGCCAAGAGTTTTAGCTTAGAAGTGATTCCAGAAAATGTTCAGTGAGCAAGGAATGGATGGAAAATCCTATCTTATTGATGAGGTGTGGTTGACCCCGTTGCTACGTGTGACACATATAATACATAAAAATTGAGAAAATATACAATATAGATTTAATATATAATTAATATTTATTTGTTATATATATATATTTATATATATAATAAATAAAGTATAAACTTACATATGTATATAAGTGCTGTTAATGTCATACGTATTAGATAGGAAATAAAGAGCAACACAATGTTCTGTAAGTTTGTGTGATTACTTTGTTTTATAGACGTCTGTAACAGACCTAAATCATCTCTGCTGCATAGTTGCATTTTTTTCTAGTTACCGAATCTGTTACTGTAGTTAATGTAGTGATTACTTTTATTTCTGGCGCTATATTAAATAATTATTTCTCTAATAAGATCGGTCACAAACATGATTCCGGCACGATCTAATGTGTTGCATCTTAACTTACTGTCATTCATTGTGGGCAACATTTTTTGTCTCCCTCTTCCTGTTTTGTCCACTTTTCCGGTTGCTAAAAAAAGGGTCTCGCTTCTGGACTGCTGCTGAGTGATCCAAAGGTATGTTCTGGGTATGTGATGTAAGTAAATTTTGAATTTCCTTTGGAACTCAGGGTCCCAGAGTCTGAAGGAAGAGAGGAGAGGAACACAATCCATGTTGCTTGAGGTCCAGTGTAAAGTTTCCAGAGTCAGTGATGGTTTGGGGTGCCATGTCATCTGCTGGTGTTGGTCCAATTTGTTTTCTTTATGGAGATGCAGATTTCATTTACCAACAGGACTTGGGACCTGCACACAGTGCCAAAGCAACCAGTAACTGGTTTAAGGACCATGGTATTCCTGTTCTTAATTGGCCAGCAAACTCACCTGACCTTAACCCCATAGAAAATCTATGGGTTATTGTGAAGAGGAAGATGAGATATGCCAGACCTAACAATGCAGAAGAGATGAAGGTCACTATCAGAGCAATAACACATGAGCAGTGCCACAGACTGACATACTCAGTGCCACGCCGCATTGCTGCAGTAATTCAGGCAAATGGAGCCCCAACTAAGTATTGAGTGCTGTACATTCTCATACTTTTCTGTTCATACTTGTCAGTTGACACAGATTTCTATACTACATACGAATATAATACAAGTTTCACTTTTTGAATGGAATTAGTGAAATAAATCAACTTTTTGATGATGTTTTAATTATATGACCAGCACCACTGAAAGAAAAACTTTGTATGTTCAAATTAAATATATTTTAACTGCAAAATATATACTTATACTTTTGTATTTTATACATACTTATACATTTTAATCTTATATTCAAAAATATACTTTTTAAAATGAACTTGTATTTAGCTTATATTTAAAATATATTTATGCCAAATACATATTTGACATATGGGATGTAAAATTAGAAATGCATTTGTTGCCCTTAAAATACATTTTGAAATATATTTTAATACATAAAGGTTCAAACTAAATATATTTCCAAATTCAAAAATATATTCAATTGAGCATTACTTGCTACAATATATTTGAACTAGATAGTAAAGTTTGAAGACAAACTTTATGTTGGCTTGAGAAAGCGTAGCCTGAACGTTTAAAACGGTTTGACATAAGTTTAGTTTAGTAGGCTATCTGGCTGTTAGTATGTTTAAGTATGAAGGTAGCATGATTTACCATGAAGCTAGCATGATGTTAGCATGATTAGCATGAAGCTAGCATGATGCTAGCATGTTTAGAATGAAGCTAGCTTGATAAGCATGAAGCTAGCATGATGCTAGCATGATTAGCATGAAGCTAGCATGATGCTAGCATGATTAGCATGAAGCTAGCATGATTAGCATGAAGCTAGTATGATGCTAACATGATGTTAGCATGATTAGCATGAAGCTAGCATGATGCTAGCATGATTAGCATGAAGCTAGCATGATGCTAGCATGATTAGCATGAAGCTAGCATGATGCTAGCATGATTAGCATGAAGCTAGCATGATGCTAGCATGATTAGCATGAAGCTAGCATGATGCTAGCATGATTAGCATGAAGCTAGCATGATGCTAGCATGATTTGCATGAAGCTAGCATGATGCTAGCATGATTTGCATGAAGCTAGCATGATGCTAGCATGATTAGCATGAAGCTAGCATGATGCTAGCATGATTAGCATGAAGCTAACATGATGTTAGCATGATTAGCATGAAGCTAGCATGATGCTAGCATGATTAGCATGAAGCTAGCATGATGCTAGCATGATTAGCATGAAGCTAGCATGATGCTAGCATGATTAGCATGAAGCTAGCATGATGCAAGCATGATTAGCATGAAGCAAGCATGATGCTAGCATGATTAGCATGAAGCTAGCATGATGCTAGCATGATTAGCATGAAGCTAACATGATGCTAGCATGATTTGCATGAAGCTAGCATGATGCTAGCATGATTAGCATGAAGCTAGCATGATGCTAGCATGATTAGCATGAAGCTAGCATGATGCTAGCATGATTAGCATGAAGCTAGCATGATGCTAGCATGATTAGCATGAAGCTAGCATGAAGCTAGCATGATTAGCATGAAGTTAGCATGAAGCTAGCATGATTAGCATGAAGCTAGCATGATGCTAGCATGATTAGCATGAAGCTAGCATGATGCTAGCATGATTAGCATGAAGCTAGCATGAAGCTAGCATGATTAGCATGAAGTTAGCATGAAGCTAGCATGAAGCTAGCATGATTAGCATGAAGTTAGCATGAAGCTAGCATGATGTTAGCATGATTAGCATGAAGCTAGCATGAAGCTAGCATGATTAGCAAGAAGCTAGCATGAAGCTAACATTTATTGCGTTGCTAGGGTACTAAGTTTGGTTGCTAGGGAGAAAATTGGCATCCCATAATGATCACCCTTCAAGCCACAAGTAAAACGGTCCAACCCCCGTGTCTCTACAATGTTCTGATGCGGAGATATAAGGCTTTGTTTATTCCGTTGCTAGGGTACTAAGTTTGGTTGCTAGGGAGAAAATTGGCATCCCATAATGATCACACTTCAAGCCACAAGTAAAACGGTCCAACCCCCGTGTCTCTATGATGTTCTGAAGCGGAGATATAAGGCTTTGTTTATTCCGTTGCTAGGGTACTAAGTTTGGTTGCTAGGGAGAAAATTGGCATCCCATAATGATTACACGTCAAACCACAAGAAAAACGGTCCAACCCCTGTGTCTCTACGATGTTCAGATCCAGAGATATAAGGCTTTGTTTATTATGTTGCTAGGGTCTTCATATTTTGTTGCTAGGGGCGTGGCTTAAAACCTCAATAAGAATCCTAAGAGACTGATTGGATGCCTGAGTAAAATGAGCCCACCCCTATGTCTCTATGACACTCTGGTGCAAAGATATCCATCTGGGCTTTTTATAATGGTAGTCTATGGGAGATGTTGCTAGGGTACCCAAAATTGTTGCTAGGGGCGTGGCTTAATAGCTCTGGGGTGATCCTAAGAGACTGATTGGATGCTTGAGTAAAATGAGCCCACCCCCATGTCTCTAAGACCCTCTAAAGTGAAGATATTCCATCTGGGACGCTTTTATTCCCTTTTATGGGCATGTTTCCTGCCCCATTATAAGTCAATGGGAAATTTTGGGGGCCTCTTACACCCCAGGGGTACAGCTTACACCCCATTGTGAGGTATGTTCTTACACAGCCTGTCAGCCTCCTTAAATGTGGTAAGCCACAAGTTTCTACAAGTTTCTCACTCGCAGCTTTGACCCGTCAAAGTTTGTCTGAATGTTAAGTCAATGGAAATTTTGGGGTGTTTCAGCGCCCCGTTTAGGAATTCGGAAGGTCCCATCAGTTAGAAAAGATATAGCACACCTCGTCAGATCAGACCGAAAGTCTGTCCAAAGTTTGATGGCTGTAGCTTGAAAGCTCTAGGAGGAGTTAGAGTTAGAAATTTTAGTCTCAGAAGAAAAGAAGAGGGAATAATAATAAGTTTAAGTGCAACAACAGTATGTTGGCTTTCTCAAGCCAACATAATTATCAGAGAAATGTATTTTTGTCCCATCATACTGTTGAAAAGTTTACATTGTTTAGAATCACTGAATGTTATCAATCAATCAAAATAAACGAGTAATGATCTGTAAATATGTAAAGCTTGAAAACACTGAAAACGAATAAATATATATTTTTTTCTTTACAAACAGCGTCATTAGTCCACTAGAGGGCAGCACGTGAACACGTAACACAGTTTACACGCGAGAACGAGCCGCCATGCGCGCTCTTGAACCGACTTCCGCTTCAACGGAAATGACGTCATCGCAGAGCCTGTTTTCTGACGTACAGATAAAACAACTGAATGATTGTCAGATTAAATTATAAATATACACTTATATTTAGAAATAGACTTTATTTTTACATGCAGTAACCTAATTGATCTTTAATTGTTCATCGAGAGCGCGGTAAGAGAAACAGACGCTTTATTTTCTGATGTTAACATCTGTCGACAAATAACAACATTACATTTACATTCATGCATTTGACAGATGCTTTTATATAAAACCATTTACAATGCATGAATAGCTTTATATTTTAACATTAGAGAGCAGTTTTGAATTAAACATGTTTAAACTTTATAAGAGACAACTAATTAGTGTTGTAACGTTATTATTGTTGTGTTTCAGAGTTCAGCATCTTAATGAATGAAAAGATTTAACACAGACACGTGCAGTCATGTTTACAGATATGGATTATGAGCTGGAGGAGGACAAACTGTGAGTATAATCACAATCACATGAAGAAAAACACATGACACGTATGGAGGATTGGTTAAATGATGTAATTAACTCTTGCAGATAATACAATTTATTTCATTAGAATTTTATATATTTATATATTGTTATTGCAATTAGAGTTGCAAATTATGGGATTTTTTTATGGCTGAAACTTTTTACGCCAATTAATGGGAAAATATGGGAATTAACAGGAATAAACTGGGAATTAAAAAAAAAAAGTGAGATTTGCCTATAACAGTCAGTGTTGGGTAAGTTACTCAAAAAAAGTAATTAATTACTAGTTACTAATTACATCTTCAATCATGTAATTAGATTACTTGACTAATTACTCTCTCCAAAAAGTATTTAATTACTTATTACAAATTACTTTCTAAAACATATTTAATACATGATATAAGGATAGGCTTGAAATGGCTCGAAGAAACAATATACAGTATAAAAGTACATCAATTATTCTGGTCCCACTTTAGGGTCCAATTCTCCCTATTAACTACCTTTGCCTTAATATACTCCAACTACTGCTTATTAATACTAAAGTAGTTGTTTATTTTAAGTATTGGTAGAAATGGGGAGGGTTAAAATGTAGTATAAGGTTTTGCAGAATCAGGCATTAATATGTGCTTAATAAAAATTAAGTATCAATAAACAGCCAATATCTCAGTAATAATGCTAATAATTAACCAGTTAATAGTGTGAATTGTAATCTAAAACCATGTTAAATCCACTATTTTTTATAGTATACATAATTGTTCTACAGTCCATACAGTATTTAGTTACATCAGAAGTAACTGTAATTAGATTACATGAAAAATAAGAGTAATCCCTTACTTTAGTTTTTCAAGGAAAAAGTAATTAAATTACAGTAACTAATTACTTAGTAACTAATTACACCCAACACTGATAACAGTAAACTTAAATGTAGTTAAAAAGTCTTGCAGTTTAGTTTTGTTAAAAACAACAATAGCCAATAAATCAGATATCTAAATGTAAGCTAGCAATATTTCATTGAACATTTATAAGTCTAGCTTTAATGTAGCTCAAGCTGTGATCATCTAAATTCTGCTAGACAGTTTTCTGTTATTATACAGAATTACTGTACCACCCAAAAGTTTTTACTTTTTTTAAGGTTTTATCCTAATCAAGCCTGCATTTATTTGATGAAAAATCCTTCAGAAATGATTAATATTAGAATAATTTCTGGAATATATTTGATTAAATAAATCCAGGCTTGATGAGCTTAAGTATCAGGATTCTTCTTAATGTGTATTACCTTGCATGCGGCATATGACCAAACAAAATGTTTATTTTATGTTTGTATATAATATAGTTTATATAAATGTACAAATAATTCCCATAACTTTTTGTTAAATTTCCAATTTGGAATATTTCCAGAATTCCCCAGATTAAGTTCCCATGGAAAATTTTAACCCTACCCCAAAAATTTACCAGAAACGTTCCACCCCTTTGCAACCCTAATTGCAGTAGAAAACAAATCATGTTTTGATATTTCATTCATTTCCCACAGTTGTTGATCATCATTACGTTTACTATGAACTTGTTTCACTAACAAACACAAAGCATCTCAATACTGTTACTGAGTCTTCACTGTCAACACTATATGTACTGTATATGTATTACAGTGGGATTCCTACAGTTCCAGGAACAGTGACTCTAAAGAAAGACCAACAGAATCTGATTGGGATCAGCATTGGGGGCGGAGCTCAGTTCTGTCCCTGTCTCTACATCGTACAGGTGACACCTGTCAATCAATGTCAGACACAAGAACATTTACAGCTGCATTTCATCATTTTTGTGATCTATTTGTAAACACTTCTCGCCGAGGGATGGCATCACCTGTTTTCTTACCTGTGTCTGTCTGTCTGTCTGTCTGTCAGGTGTTTGATAACACTCCAGCATCTCTAGATGGGACTCTGGCTGCTGGTGATGAGATTACCGGGGTTAACGGTAAACCAGTAAAAGGAAAAACTAAAGTGGAGGTGGCCAAGATGATCCAGACAGTTCAGGTAGCAACACACGTCTGATAAAGCCACACAGACACACGTGTGATAATCTTACAGCAGATGTTGTATTAAGCTTTGTGCAAAAGTAAAAAGTGTCTATTGGATGTAGAAAAACATTTTAATACCACTGATTCAGGATCTGTTGTTGATTGTTCAGAAGATCCCTCCACATCTCTGTTACTGGTTTAAAAATCCATCTGTTTGTGAGAAATGACTACTGTATACTTCAATACTGACAGACAGTAATAATGAAATATTGTGATGTGTGTAACAGTGATGTTCTTGTGTTTTGTGTGTTTGTTATCTACAGAGTGAAGTTGTGATTCAGTATAATAAACTCCAGGCCGACCCAAAGCAGGGCAAATCTCTGGATATTGGTATGAACTTCTGCTGTGTTATATATTTTTGTGTTGGATTACACGAGTAGCATGAATGTGTGTTTGCGTTTCTCTTTCAGTTCTGAAGAAAGTGAAGCATCGTCTGGTGGAGAACCTGAGCTCAGGAACAGCAGATGCTCTCGGTCTAAGTAGAGCTATTCTGTGTAACGGTCAGAACAAACACACACACACACACACACACATTTAGATACACACATATACAGCATTTATTTTGATGTGTGTGTTTGTGTGTTTAGATGGTCTGGTGAAGAGACTGGAGGAACTTGAGAAAACAGCAGAACTTTACAAAGGTTATTCATCTGTACTAATCTAAAGATTTCTTTATTTAACTGATGACTGAAGAGATTCATGAACTAAACTATGGTTTGTGTGTTTAGGTCTGATGGATCACACTAAGAGGCTTCTCAGAGCTTTCTATGAGCTCTCTCAGACACACAGAGGTGAGATCACACACACACATCATCATCATCATCTGTCATTGGTTTTATCAGATGTGTCTGATCATATGTGTTGATCTCTCAGCGTTTGGCGATGTGTTCTCTGTCATCGGTGTTCGTGAGCCACAGGCCGCAGCCAGCGAAGCTTTCGTGAAGTTTGCTGAAGCTCATCGTAACATGGAGAAGTTTGGCATCCAGCTGCTGAAGACCATCAAACCTGTGAGAGCACATGAGTTTAACATCAATGTTTGGGTCTCTTATTCATTAAACATCTCAAATGATATTCATTTGAAAAATCTCAGTTTTATATTTGACATGAATAAGTTTTTCTGATCTGAGAATATATCCATTCAGGGTATGTGAGAAAATAAATAAACTATGAGTGTTTTAAATGATGAAATATGATTTAAAGCTGTGTTTTAAAACCCATCAAACACATCTGTCAGTGTAGTTTATATTAACAAACATCTAAAACATTTATTTTATGAGGTAAAAGTTTTAAATACCACGGTTAATTGTGTTTCTTCAGATGCTGCACGATCTGAACACATATCTGCACAAAGCCATTCCAGACACCAAACTCACCATCAGAAAATATCTGGACGTCAAGTTTGAGTATCTGGTGAGAGTCATAGAGATTCGTTTACACATCTGTAGAGAGGTCATGTCATGTAATGATGATGTTTGTGTTTCAGTCGTACTGTCTGAAGGTGAAGGAGATGGATGATGAAGAATACAGCTGTATCGTAAGTTCTTCTTCACTCATTATTACAAGAGATAACAAATCATTTAAATATCATTAACAGGTTAATAGTGAACAGGTTTGTGTGTTTCTTAACATCTTTGACAGTTTTTTTTAATGCACATAGTTAATGGTTTTGAGAATGTTCAGTGAATGTTTTTATGTGCAGTATGACATCTGAGCATTTTTGTAAGGTTTAGTGGTTTTATATCCTTTAATTAAATGATACAGTTGATATGATTGATTCAGAAAAATTCATTTATCCGGCAACACAACATCAGAAAACTGAAAAATCTGATATCAACCTCACAAAGCTCCTGACTCTGGATTAGTCATGATGATTTTGAGAAGATGGTCATGCAGCTGTCATAAGACTTTTGTACAAACATTGAAAGACTTTTACAGACATCAAAATCCTTTGTAGGGCTGAAAAACAACTAATCGCAACTAATCGTTTGCAGAATAAGAGTTTTTGATTACATCATATATGTGTGTATTATGTATAATATTTATTTATATATAAATACACACACATGCATGTATAATTTTAAGAAATATATATATATAAATATATATATGTAAAAATGTATAATGTAATACATATATGATTTAAACAAAAATGTTTATTCTGCAAACGATTAGTTGTGATTAATCGTTATGCATAAATATTGAGAGCTTTATAAACACTTTATTTTTGAATATAATCACACACTGTAAATTATGTAAAATCAGGAAAATTAGTTTAATTACAAGCACGCATTTATATATGTATGACTTTTCTGTCAGGCTCTGGGTGATCCACTGTACCGAGTCAGCACCGGTAACTATGAGTACCGCCTGGTTCTGCGCTGTCGTCAGGAAGCTCGTGCTCGCTTCGCTAAAATGCGCAAAGATGTTCTGGAGAAGATCGAACTGCTGGACCAGAAACATGGTGTGTTCAGAAGACATGTGAATGAATTGAGTTCATGTGTGAGAGATGTGTTTCTCATCTGTTTCTCTCTTCAGTTCAGGATATCGTCTTCCAGCTGCAGCGCTTCGTCTCAGGAATGTCTCATTACTATGATGACTGTTACGCTGTCCTGAAAGAGGCGGACGTGTTCCCGATCGAGGTGGATCTGTCCAGAACCACCATCAACTACAGTGGACAAAACCTCTCATATGAAGATGAGGACGAGGAGGAGAACAGAGAAGCAGAGCAAGATCTTCAGCAAAAAGAGAACGGAGCAGAGAAACTTATTGATGATGAATGAAAGTACATGAGTAAATGAATGAACAAGTGAGTGATTGAACTACTTCAGTTAGGTGTGTGATTGAATCACTGAGTGAGTGAATCAGTGAGTGAGTGAATCAGTGAGTGAGTGAATCAGTGAGTAAGTGAACCAGTGGTGAATGAGTAAAATGTGTGCTGTGGGGTTTCTAGGTTTTTGCACGCAGAACATTTTAAATAAAGATATAATTGTATTGCTGTTCAAACATTTCAAATCAAAGGGACCTTAAATCTAATGGATTTTGTGAAGCTTGTGGATCTGATAAGGTCTGGTGGAGCTCATGTATTCAAATGTGTTTGCACAACAAAGTTTTTGCCTTATTTATTTATATTTTACTATCACTTAAACACTGGATGAATATATTTTGAAGTTACTGCTACAGATCTAAATGTCATGGTGTTTCTGTCTGTCTAGTTTTGTTTGATTTTCTTGTGAATTTAATCATTTGTGGTATTTTTTAGTTGCTGTTTGGGGTGGTGGGTAATGTATACACCTGTGATATGACTACTAAACATGATGAAGGTGAAAAGCAGCATTATTTAAACAAGAAGCCTTGACAAATATGAATCCTGTTAAATGCGAATAAATATCAATCTAACTTTATTGACATTGAGAAATGAGTCTTCTTTAATGTATATTTCAGATTATTTTATTTGTAGTGATTGTTAGTCTGATCCTGTGTATTCACAGATAATAAAAGTGCATTTATGTAAACATATGATTTTTATGCTCTCATTTTGTACTTAATATATAAACAATTAGTCTTAGTATTTCTTAAGATATACTTATGAACACCTAAGTGTACTCAAATGTGCTATAATTTGAGACACAATTTATTTCAATGCTCTAGAAATCAAGCTGGTTTTACTGGTGTAGCAGCTGGCCTGGCTGTGTTTTGGTCACTTTTTAACCTGGTCTAGCTGGAAGACCAGCTGACCTACCAGCTCTGCCAGGCTTGGAGGACCACCTTAAACCAGCTTATGCTGGTCTTAACTAGATTTTTCAGTAGGGAGATGCAGGATTTAAATGTTTGTCTGAATATTTTAAGTCAGATGGATGAAGACCACCGAGGGCATTTGATGATATTTCAGATCGGTTCTGCTTTAAATCATCTGAACTGTGTTTCTACATCAAAAGATGACCACAACCCTACTGAGGTTTGACATTAAACTGCTTTATATAAATCCTACAGGCAACGTTAAATGTCATTTCTGTTTTCTGTGACTTCCTAATGAAGTGTGAAATCAAACTGATGAATTGCACAGAGTTGTGTGTGGTTTATTTTTCACAATAACCGTAAACAGATTAAAACACTGCAGTCGGTCACACCATCGTGGGCTTGTGCTAACAGGTTTAGATAATTTTTAACTTGTGAATAAAAATATAACCACTATTTCAAAGTCTATAAAGTATTCATTTCACCAAGTAAAGCTAGCTCTTCTAAAAAGCTGGTCAGATTTGCCTTCGCATAAATGACACGTCACAGCGCTAAAAGCTGATTGGACGCGTTTATAAGCGCCTCCGCCCCCCTATAAGCATCATGTGCCCCAGTGGCCTAATGGATAAGGCACTGGCCTCCTAAGCCAGGGATTGTGGGTTCGAGTCCCATCTGGGGTGAAGGTTGTTTTGTATTTTTTCAGTCTTTTACGCGGATTATGATTCATTCATGTTGTTCTGCTGTCTTATCTCTATATGTCGTACTTTACACTGACTGACTGTCGCGTTTATTTTCAGTTTATCTGCTGCAGCTGAATCGCGTCGACGCAAACATGACACGCCTGTGTGTTTTAATCTTTGTTTGCTGTGTTGTTATTGCCGCGAGAGGAGACAGTAAGTAAACTCTGAATTTATATTACTATGACTTTCAAAAAGCTCGTGTTTCATATATACACAGGTCAGATGATAGCTTCGGTCTGTGTATCTGTTTCTGTCGCTTATAAACACTGAAGAGTAAAGTTACTTCTATTTCAAGAAACTACTGACTCCTCATATCGATTATTAACAAAGAAACTCACGTGACTAAAGGTGTGTTTATGCTTTATGCTGCGCAGATCCTTCGCTTTATTACATCAAAGTACCGCGAGAGTGAATCGACACAGCACTTTTCCTAGTCTCTCGCGATATTTAGCTGTGAGATGTAATTTATCTGTACTATTAGATATGAAGTAACAGAGTAAAATGGTTTAAATTATCCTTCATATCTCGGTCTTCTTATAGTGACAGACCCTGATTCACTGTAAACATTTGTTGTCACTTTAGTACATGAATGTTTGCATAAAATAATAATAATTGTACATATTCAGATTTTAGTTTTGGTTTTACTGTTTCATACCCCTAGCTTAGTTCCTCTTGTGGTAAAACTGCAGAAGTGAATTTAAGGAAGTATCTAAACCTGGATTAATGAAATGTCACTTATTTTTCATCAGGGGTTCTCCCTGTAAGAACAATGTTTATTATATAGATCAATACCTTATTACTGAGTGTCCGTGCGTTCGTGCGTGCGTGCGTGCGTGTGTGTGTGTGTGTGTTTGCTCTACAGAACTGTTGAAAGCCTCTGCATACTGGGACTCGACCCATAAGACCGTTGTGCTGAAGCAGGGCGTTCTGGACCCTCAGAGCGATGCTTACGGTTACTATAACGACACTCTCTCCTCCACGGGCTGGGGTGTTCTGGAGGTCCGAGCCGGATACGGACAGACGCCAGAACCTGATGAGGTCACGCTTTATATGGCTGGCTATCTGGAGGGCTTCCTGACAGCACCGTAAGTGTGTGGCTTCTGATGCCTCACATCCGTTAGTTTGTCATAATCTGATCTGTTAAAGCACACAGTGTTTCTGCTCATCTCATGTTAATCGTGAGTATCTATAAAGTCGTATTACATCCTTCATATCTCCCAAGAGTCTTTAGTTTGATCAGATTTATAAACGAGAGATCAGCTCTAGTAAATGTTTCTGGAAAACCACGACTCCCTAGACGCATCCAGCGGGAGGAGCGAGTCACGACACAAACAAAACATTATCCACTATCTCTGGATATCTTATGATTCACTACACGTTCATGTCATTTACATTATATGCACTTATGCGCTGATTCTTGCCAACAAAACACAGACATTTGATGCAGATTTACTTACCGCCTGTGACTCATGACCCGGTTGGGACCGCCCCATTTCAATGAAGAGAGAGATGCGAGTTGAAAAATCTGAACTTCTGTGGATTTCCGTGCCGCGTTAACCAATCACGCCCTTTGCTGTAGTAGTGATGTGATTACAGGAAGCGAGCGGAGTCTCAGCAGAGTTGCAGAAGCCCCTACCATGACAGGGATTTCCACGTGAATGTCTTGAATTACTAGAATTTCACGCGTGAATGAAGCGATTAAACTCAAATATTCAAGGGCCCATCTACGCGCGAATAACACATTTTTGCCGCCTCTACCGCGGCTGGTGTAAACGCAATATAATGGGGCATTCACACCAACCGTGGTAGAGGCGGCAAAAATGCACTACTCGTGCGTAGTTGGATGCTTGAACATTTGAGATTACTCACTTTATTTGTGCGTGAAATTCTACTTATTCGAGAGATTCACGCGGAAATTCGCGTCATGGAGGGGCTTCTGCAACTCGATTGGTTAACGCGGTGCGAAAATCTGCCAAAGTTCAGATTTTTCTACTCGCGCGTCTCCCGAGGAACACTCAATTTGTGCGGAACGCACCAGCCACACGTTCCGGGCCATTTGCACCACAGTTTAATCCTGCATTAAACTGTGTTGAAAAGTCTTTGTTTGGCCCCTGGTGGCTGGATGCAGTACAAGTCATAATCCCGCCCTATCCATGCAAAAAACAGGACTCGGGTCAAAATAAAAAAATTAATTACACTTCCAATAAGAATTTCCTAAAGATGGTTTTGGTCCTTTAAGGTAGTTGTTATCATGCTGATATATGTTCAGTTGTTGATTTTTGTGATACGTTTCATTTTAGTTAGTTCTTCAAACTATAGAAACGGGGCGTGCCGTTATGATTGACATTAGTGATTGACAGCTTCTTTAAGCGGACCATAGATATATACACTAGATGTCGCCTTGGGGTTCTGAGCATGCGTCAAAACCGCCGCCATCTTAGGACAGGGGTCTTGTCATAGAAAGTATCTGGGTAAAGCTGCTATCTCTGCCTGTACTTCGAATTCATGGACGATGCCGGACTTTTGTGCTGCGTATGGATGTTAGGGCTACTAGCACTATGCATTACAGTTAGAAAAAGTCGATTTTCAAAATTTTAAAACTTTACTTTTTTTCTTGACCCAATGCTAAATATATGTCTGACTGTTGAAACGAACCAAAAGAAAACGAAGAAAATCGCATTCATGACGATTTGTGGTGATTTTATTTCCGTTACACCATTGCCTACAATGACGCTGATGCGGGATTCCCCTGTTTCAAGATGGCGGCTCTGTTTGACGCATTCGGTCCAATGCACTGCCGTAGCCAAGGCGACATCTAGTGTACATATCTATGTAAGCGGACACTCAGATCTTCGAGGGAAGATTGAAGAAATAACTATTAATTTTTGATTTCTGTGTTATTTCACACTGACACAATGAGCTGTATTTGACTGACTTGCTAAATAAGCTAAGACGTTCAAGGGGCATGGGTGAATTGGGCGTGCAAGCCTTTGTCTTAAGTTTGATACAGCAGCTCCACCTCCGGGCTCCACGGACGATTCCTTATGCGCATGCCCTGGCTCCAAACTGATGTTTTTGCATAACATGTCAGCGCCCATCGTCAGACATTTTACGTTCAGTTTATTACAGTGGAAGAAAGCAGTGTTGTGTTGTCAATCTTTTTTTTACAGTCTATGGTTTTTTACATAATGCATAAAAAAGCACTTTAAGAAGTTTTAAGTGTGTGTTTGTGTTTGTGTTGTTGTTTTTAGGGAGATTTATGATCATTACACCAACATGTACCCACAGCTGATCAAAAAGCCTAAAACACTGGTGGCTGTCAAACGCTTCATGGCGTGAGTATTTCTCATCTTGAACCAGTAGGAATGAATCTTCTTATTTTGATCATGCGTGTTTTTATTTGTTCATCCGTCAGGAAACAGGACGATTGGTCTCGCCGGCAGGTGAAGAGGAATAGCACGGATCCGTTCTGGGTTCATGTGGGTTTGATTGTGTCACAGCTGGACGGACTGCAGGCTGGTGTGGCTGACTGGGCCAAACAGCAGGGCCAAAAAGTGAGATGATCTCAACCTGAAGAAGTTTAGATAACTAGTAATAAATGATCATTTATTAGGTTTATTTTGACCCTTGACTAATCTGATGATTAGATTAACATGATGTTAAAGATAGTAAAGAACACTTCACCTTTTATAACAGACTGAGATGTTTAATTTCTTCTCCGTTCAGCCTCTCTCACAGTTTGCTATTCAGTTTCTGAATGCTGTTGGTGATCTACTGGATCTGATCCCAGCGCTGGTGCCCGGTGATAAATCAACACTAAACCAGTATAAATCACCACCCATGGGTCACTGCTCTGCGCTCATAAAGGTGAAATTATAAAACACACTGTGCAGACTTCATATGAGTTTCATTTCATTCGCTTTATTTCTCTGTTTGTGTCGTTTCAGATGTTGCCCGGTTATGAGAATCTGTTGTTCGCTCACTCCAGCTGGTACACATATGCGGCCACCATGCGCATCTACAAACACTGGGACTTTAAACTGAACGAACCGCACACAGCTACTGGAAAACTCTCCTTCAGCAGCTATCCTGGTATAACCACAGCATTACACAAATGTCTTTTAGTTTGATCGAAGACTGTCTGAAATAATCTACTTCTATACTAGATACATATAGTAGACAAAGAGCAGTATGAGAGGTGAGTAATATGTCCGAATTAGGGCTGCTCGATAATGGGAAAAATCATAATCATGATTGTTTTAAACAATTTCTCATTGACTTTAAAAAAAATGCGTTAAGTATGTGCGTACATGTGTTTTATATTTATTTTTTACTTTTTATAACTTTTATAACTGGAGCTTGAACAGATGGAGTTAACTCCATGAGAAACCATGACAAACACATCGGTCCAGCGGCACGATATTCATATTTTGAAACACAGCTTTAAAAAAAAGTAACAAATATAAACAGGATCACAATCTGATTTCAGTACACTATTGTCCTCTGTGTTTAGGGTTTCTGGTGTCTCTGGATGATTTCTATCTGTTGGGCAGCGGTCTGATGATGACTCAAACCACCAATAACGTCTTCAACACCTCACTATACTCTTACATCACTCCTGCCAGTCTGTTCTCATGGCAGCGGGTTCGACTGGCACACGCGCTGGCACACACTGGAGAGGAATGGGCACAAACCTTCTCAAAATACAACTCTGGTGAGTAACATTCACGTGAATGTCGAGAGAGTTTTTTCTGCACCAAACTCAGTGTCTGGAGTTGTTGTGAATGTGTTTGTCAGGCACGTATAATAATCAATATATGATTGTGGACACGAGTCGAGTGAATCTGGGCAGCAGACTACAGGACGGAGCTCTGACGGTGGTCGAACAGATTCCTGGATTGGTGGAGTTTTCGGATCAAACGCAAACCCTGCGGAGAGGTCAGACACACACGCATCACAAAACCACATTCAGTTTCTTTATGCTAAATATATAGTTTTCTTCTCTTAAGGCATCTTATTTAAAGTACTATAGTAAACGTTGTGTCATTTTTAGGTTACTGGCCATCATACAATGTGCCGTTTCACCGTAAGATTTACCTGATGAGCGGGTACGAGCCGATGTGGAAGCGATACGGTGATGACTTCTCCTATGACCTTTGCCCCCGTGCCAAGATCTTCCGTCGGGATCAGTCTTCAGTGAGCGACCTGACCTCTCTCAAACGCATCATGAGATACAACGGTAACCATAGCAACAACATCACATCCCATTATTAGCATTGTTATAAGAAGTTAGAGTAACTCAGAAGTTTGTCTGCTTTTAATTGGTTCAGAAATTGCTCGTAATAATAGGTTTAAACCAAAAAATACACTAGACAATTTTTGGTTGTCCCAGATGAAAGATTGCCATTGTAAAACAATTGTGTCAATTTCTGTGATTGTGGCTCTTTATCTGTGATCCTATGTCGTGTAAAGACGTCAGTTTTCCCGTTCTTGTGACAAAGATAGCTTAAGACAGTTTTTTGCATGAAATAAGCAAAGTGATCTACATTTTAAGTCAATGCAAAGACGCAATAGACATCCTAAAGCGCTATCATGGGAATAAGGTGGCACGAATTATGTGAATTGGGCGTTTTGAATTTGAACTTTGATGGATATCTGTACCGTGTTAACAAACCGGGAGCTTGCTCGAGTCTAGTGGTGACGTGATTATGACATGGCAGAAATACTTAAATCATCATCACTGTATGTATGTGGATACATGGAGATGTACGACACATCTTCGTACTTTAATAGAAACAGGAATAAAAAAGATCTTGCATGGAAAATTGAGTGTGGAGATCGTGTGTCAGTGTGTTTGCTGCTACGACCTGCGTATTTATATTTGGCTGTTTCTCAATATGCGTTCTTCAGCGATCTTGCATCCTTGTGTCATCGTCATCATTAACAGTCGAAGTTCAATTCCAATTCTCAAGAACTCAAGTACAGAGGACGCATGAAAATACCCGCATGTGTTCTTGATATCGAAGATGCATGGAGTGCAAACTTGCGGGCTGAAATCACTTTGACGTCCCAGAAGTCATTGCGGCCATCTTACCTCAGACAGCTCGCTCACTCTTAGCATTGTGTTTTAATGGTGAATGTGCTTTTAAATGACCATATATATATTGCTTAATTTTCTACTGATTTTCAAACGGTTTGGTTTGTTATAAATGTCAAAGATGTACCTGCATACTTATACTAAAAAAAATCCATTAAACATGTTAAAGCATCCAGAATTATAGCCACGTTAATAGTGTGTGTAAGAAACCAAACCTTTTAAAAATTGGTAGAAAATTGAGCAAGTTATGGTCATTTTTAAAGTACCTGCACCATAAAACACAATGCTACGAGTGAGCGAGCTGCCTGTGGTAAGATGGCCGCCAGGCGATGACATTAGAGACTCCTCCGTAACACTTACTTATTCATTTAGCTGACGCTTTATCCAAAGCGACTTACAATTGCTATATATGTCAAACGCCTCTGGAGCAACTAGGGGTTAAATTATATTTTAGTTCTATAAAG
Source organism: Paramisgurnus dabryanus (assembly GCF_030506205.2). Classification (NCBI taxonomy): domain Eukaryota; kingdom Metazoa; phylum Chordata; class Actinopteri; order Cypriniformes; family Cobitidae; genus Paramisgurnus; species Paramisgurnus dabryanus. The sequence continues at coordinate 16,344,120 of NC_133339.1, read as the reverse complement.
TAAATACTTAAAGGAACATTATGTAGGATTGTGGCTAAAACTGGTACTGCAATCACACAGCTGGTGGCCAATACACAACATGACAACATCAGTTGAGGGCTGCAACTGATATACATTCCTTACATACTGTTCCTTTAATAAACAATGAGAAATTGAAGAAATTAAAGTTTATTAATTGTTAAATCTGTGATTAGATTATAAGAATGATCCGTACTCTGAGGGTGACCCCTGTAAATCCATCTGTTGTCGTAATGATCTGCGCCAACAACACCCCAGTCCTGGAGGATGTTATGATACCAAGGTAAGAGTCAAAACACCATATGGTTAAAGCGCACCAGTGGTTGATTAACTATTGGTAATCTCTGTGTAGGTAACAGATATTCAGATGGCTCAGGAGTTTGTGTCCGAGGCCGTGAACGGACCGACCACAGACGGTGGACTTCCGGTCTTCTCCTGGGAGAAGTTTAACAGTACATTACATCAGGGTCTTCCTCAACATTATAACTTCAGTTTTATTACGATGCAGCCGATTCTCTTCAGACCCTGACCCTAAACCCATCTGCACGCTGAACTATGATTCATATGTAAATGAATCTCTTGAATCTGTCTCGCTTGAATCATTCTGATATTTTAAGCCATAAATCTGCACTCAACTGTTTTGATGTCCAGGGTTAAAGCTTCAGTTTACACAGTGATGATACTTTTTTTTAATGATTTACTTTATATTAAACGCTGATAAACTTTTGATTCTTCAGATCAAGTTTTGCACTATTATAAATCATTGTCTGAAATTCTCTCACAAAGTGTTGTCTGGAGGATTGTCTGGGATATTTATCAGGTCACACTGAATGAATGAATGAATATCACACAGTTGTTTTAAATCTGCCGATATTGATATGAATGTAAAATGATTTTTAATAGCTTTATTCTCCGTGCTTCATGTAAGATGTTTGTATTGAGATGAATCAATCATTCATATTCACACATGATGACTTTCTCAAAGATCTCAACATGTCTCTTCATGATAATGTGTATGACTGTGGATGTATTGATGAATCTGAGAATCACTAAATAAACCAACAGTATTTCACAATATCATCTGTCGTTTCTACTGAACACACACGGATTGAATCACTGATTCTGGACTGATGCTTTTATGAGTCACAGTTTTTGACTTCATTTGAGAATTAAAGGATAAACAGAACATCCAAACTCAGAAAACCTCCTGATGAGCGATCAGTCCATTACAGATCTGTTCAATGAACAATGAAGGCCTATTTGATTTTAAAAGCACTGGGAGTTTATCTTGATAAATCTGAAGATCACAGTATGATTGAATCTCTCTTCATTGACTTCAGTTGTTTTTTGTGGGATACTTTATGTTGTGGAGTATGTGGTCTGAGGTGAATCTCACAGGACTGAATATCAGATGATATGAGATTGATCAGAACTCTTGAATGTTGTTTTTTCTTCTTTTAAAGTTCATTACAGAGTTAATTTAATGTAAATTTAAATCTTACATTCAGTCATGTTTGATGAGCTTTTCCTGAGACAGTCTTGTGTTCACACAGTTCCAACTTTCAATCCCATACGGCAAATTTAAAAAAAATATATTTTAAAATATACAAAAAAGGTCAAAAATTTACCATTTGTAAAAAAATTTGCAGCATTTTTGTGAAATCAACATATATTTTGATGTTAATTTAACTTAAAAACTAAGTTGAACGATTTCAACTTGCATTTATATGTTATGTCAACTTTTTTAAGCCAAAACCTAAAATAGTAGGTTGAATTGATTCGCAAAACCAAGTTGTTTTAACTTTGTGCTGAATATTTTTACAAATATGTTTGAAAAAGAATTTTTTTAAGCATTTTTATTGACAGTGCATTAAAAAAGAAAAACTTTGTTGTTGTTACAAACCTTTACAGTTTTGAAAAGGTTCAAATGAAATATATATTTAACTGTAACAATGTTATACTTTATAAACTTTATAAACTTTTATATTTTGGTGACAAAAAATATATTTGTTGTAAAATGAAATGTATTTGTTGTCCCTGACATGTTGCCCATTTTGAAATATATGATGAAGGTTAAAGGGGACGTATCATGAAAATCTAACTTTTTCCACACTGTAAAAAATACTTTTCTGCCTTAAAATATTTTGTTGAATCAACTCGGATTTACAAGTCATTTCAACTTACTATTATTTATCTTGACTAGAGAAGAGTTGTTATAACTACAGGTGAGTTGTTATAACTTATCAAATTAAGTTGACTTTTCTCAACTATATTTTATAAGTTGTGACAACCCATCTCTGTTGACATGACTTGTAAATCTAAGTTGATTTAACAAAAAATTTAAGGCAGCAAAGTATTTTTTACAGTGCATGTTTAAGTGCTATAATTGGGTCCCAACCTAGAAAATTTGAATAAGATTAACCCAGTAAGTTAGGCTATATCCACACGAAGCCTGTGCATTCCCTATCCGATCATTTTTTTTCCTTGCTCTAAAAAAATAATCCGTAAACACGAAACCACTGAAACCGACTGAAAGCGGTGTAGTATATATGCCGGACCAGTATTGGTCACCACAATTGCATTGAAGCAATAGATTTTGCTGTAATAAAGCTAGTAGGCTTTTGTAGCTTCTGTAGCACGAACACAATCACGTAATCCGCCGTTATTGTTGTTGCTGTTACGTGTGACGCTTCCGACACGTGATGTGATGACGTTTTTGCTTCACAAAATATACGGATTGGCTGTACAGACGGAACCGCAAGGGTGTCGGTTTCAGATTTATTCACTTTAGGACCCGGTTTCAAAAAATAGCGGATTCAGTCTCCCAAAACACCGGATCCGTGTGGATGAAACGCCAATACGATAACAAATTTATACGTATGCAGTGATACGCGTCTCCGTGTGGACAGCCCCTTAGTTTGGGTAAACCATTCTCTGCAAGCACGTAAAAAAATATCTAATTGAAATCTGGCTCCTCTTGTGATGTCAGAAGGGGATCTTATTATAATAATACCGCCCCTTAATCTGCACTATCCAACCACAGCACTGCATTTAGTGCACAGATCAACTCATTTGCATTTTAAAGGACATTTTTTGCTCACACCTACAAAGTGTCAATTTTAAAATCTTATAATAAATTATATGTGGGATATTTTGAGCTAAAACTTCACATATGTGCTCTAGGGACACCAAAGATTTATTTGACATCTTAAAAAATCTCCCCTTTAAAACTAAATACATTTAATTAAGCTTTACTTTCTACACAATGTATCTAAAACATATTTTTTGCAAAAGAAATTAAATTTTTTGCACTGCTTTGGAAACTTTTCATACTAGAAGCAGCATCGTGTTTTATATTCACTGTTTAATTTACATATATGCTTTAATCTGAAGGGACTTACAGTGTATTCAGATCAGTTTGTGTGTGTTCACTGAGAATTAAACCATGACCTTTTGAACTACTAATGTGAAGATCCACACGTTGAGCTACAGGAACTGTTTTGTATATGTAGTTTCACGCCTTGCTTTTTGCAGTAACTCTCTTCAGAGATTAGTTATATTTGTTTTTATCTGTACTATAGTCTTTACTACTTTGATTTTCAGTTTTACTTTTAAAGCATTTAAGTAAAAATTCTCATCTCTCTCTCTCTCTCTCTCACTATCTCTCTGTGTCTCTCTCTCTTCTGACTCTGCCTCTCTCTAGAGACTCAGTGATTCATTCTTTCCTACATTACAAATGAAGAAGTGAAACATTCTTGCGTTCCTCTCACCTCCCCTAATCGCTCTGTCTTTGTCTCTCTCTCTTTCTCAGTCTCTCTCTGTGTCTGTCAGTGTTTATTTAAGAGTCTTCACAGTTATTGTCTGTAGTGATGGAGAAGGGATCATGTGCTCCTGGTTCTTTCTGGGATTCTTTAACCAAACAATGCATATCTCACACATCTCATGAGCTGAGATCATCATCCATCACAGGTGAGTGACCTTCACATCATCATCTCATCTTCATTATTATGAGCAGAAGATCAGATCAGATCAGAAGAAGCACCAGTCGAGTAGTTGTGTGATTGTCGATGATGATTGTGTTTCTCTAGATGTTCCTAAGGCTGTTGTGAAGTCGGTGTTGAGCGTCAGAGATGCGACAGAGCCGTGGAGCGCCGTAGGTCTCAGTGTGTGGATCTGTGTTGGACTGGTGGTGAGTGGATCACTGCTGGTCCTCATCTTCTGGTTCATCATCTACAAACATCACAGCAGGACCTCACAGAACACAGGTACGACACGCAAACACCTTAAACAACACAACTAACAACTCTACTTTTATAATTGATAACACAACAGAAAGAGTTTCTCTTCCTCATGTACCCCACATGAGGACCTTGGAGGGTCTACAGGGACGCCCCCATTTCTCCCACACACATGCACACACCCACGCATGCACACACACACCAACACACATGCACACACACAGACACACACACACATCCGCAGATCAGCTCAGAGGAAGGACACAACGACACTCTTGTGCTAAATTTATCTTGAAGAGTTTTTAGGTTGACAGTGAGTTCATCATCATCATCATCAGTCAGTCATGTCTCTCTCTCTCTCTGCTGTCAATCATTCATTTCGTTTGATTCTAAGCTCCTGTAGCTCATTTATTTGAATGTTGTGTTAATATCAAGTCATGTAGGTTTGATTCTCAGTGAACACACACGCTGATGATGATGATGATGATGATGATGATGATGATGATGATGATGATGATGTGTATATGCTGTAAGTGTATAAATGTAAAGTTGTTGTGTAGTTATGAGTTTATCTGTCCAGCTGGTCAGAAGGACGATCACACTGCAGTGACATCACAACAGGAAGTTCTGCATCTCAACGGCCAGCTACAGGAAGTGTCCATCACTGAGGAGACATGTGGGCGGGGCCTGTGTAATGGATGGGCGGAGCATGTTCTGCCACTCCCTGCAACCGAGTTGGGAGATTCTGCCCTCGTTACAACTAAAACTTGGCAACCTGTTGAGGTTTGACTAAAACTAATGAAATATATTCAACATTAGAACAGATTCAGATTCACTTCAAGACTTTAGTTTAAGGTTTCAAGGTTTTTAGTTTATGTTTTATAGTTACTCTTATATGACAACATAAAGTTTTACTGTAAATAAACCAAAAATAATGGCTCTTAAATACCGTTTTTGTCTTCCTGCCAAACAGAGAAACACTTCTGGTTTAATAAATAGCGAATGATGGTTTGCATTCATCAAATTGAATGCCTTGATGCTAATGGAGTCTTTTATGACGGTGATTCTCAAATCTGTTTCTGGTGATCCACTGCTCGTGTGTTTTGTATGTTTCTTACTTATTTAACACACCTGACACGTCATGAACTCAACTCAGTAGCTGCATTTACATTACCCTTTAAAGGCGCAGTGTGTAATTTTTAGACGGATCTCTTGACAGGAAGTTGTCTCTGATGATGACATTTTTATCCGGTGGCGGCTACCGTAGCTTTTCTATGTGTTTCAAAAGTGAGGGGTGAGCGGTGCACTGAGCCATTGGTTGCGATTCCCAACCTCACCACTAGATGCTGCTAAAATGTACAAACGGCACCTTTAAAAATACCCTAGAATGTAAAACTTTATTTATGTAGGCATAGATGAATAATAAGAGTTGTGTACATGGTAATGACATATCATGAGCCTCAAACATGTTTGTTTCCTCCTTTTTATGTAAACCTCATACTCTTACATCTCCTTCTGTTAATAATAATGCCTAGTGCGATGGATGTGATATTAGTAAAACTACCAACATCAGTCGACGTGATGTTTGGAATGACTTATCATGAGAGGAAAGACTATGTTTCATCAGTTAATGGAAATGCCATTGTTGACATTAGAAAATGACGGTAAAGTTTTGCGCAAATCTGCAATGGAAATGCAGTTTGGAGTGTTAGATAAGAGAGATAAACACAATACAGATCAGTGGATCACTACAAACAATCAAGCTCTTAAATGAAGCTTTATACGGCTGTTACGTCAAATGAAATCTTTTGGATTTAGTAACTCTTTTATTTCATTTAGTGGGAAATACTGTAACAAACACGCTTTATAAATATGTTTCTTAGATATTTTAAATTTAGATGTGATTCAGATCTGCTGCATTTTGAAAAGCAAATTTTCTTCTTTATAGTTTAGGGAGATTTCCAGTGTTTGGTTATGTGTCATATTTTCTCACATATTAATGTTAAAAAACATTTTCTTATGTTTGTATATTCATTTGTCAGTTTGGTTAATAAATCATTTTATAAACAAAATAAGTCTTGTTCTTTTATTTTGTGTCTATATAAGTGTGAAAAATGAGTTATGATACATCACACACAGTACCGTATGAAAGACAATATATACACACACACACATATTTCTAAAAATGATTGATTATATAATGTTTCAAATCAAATATTAAGAACACAGAAAAACACAATAAACATCACTTCATCAGGGTTCCCACACCTTGGTTACCCTTAAATTCAAGGACTTCATATAGGGACACATTTCAAATGAGTGCAAGGTTACATCGTGTTATCTTGTAAGAAACATTGTTACAGATTTCATGTGTCAAACACAACTATGCAAAAAACATTTTGGTATGAATGAAAATTCGCATACAGAAAATATAAGCATTAAAACCTAAAAGTTTAGCATGTGCACTAAAATCTGTAAGACATCATCCTAAACTACATATAGGGAATACTATGGATTTTTTTCCAGAAAACCTATTGCACAAAATAGATTCAAGCACTTTTAGTCACCTTTATCTATGTATGTATACTTTTCAAAAACCTTCTAGGGCCTTGAATTGTTTTTCCCAGATTCACAAACGTTCAAGGATCTCTGTGGGAACCCTGCTTCATACAGTTTAATAAACATTGTGTGTGTCTGTTAGGGCTGCATAACGTCCAATCGTGATGAATCGTTTGCAGAATAAAAGTTTCTGTTTACATCGTATATGTGTGTGTACTGTGTATAATAATTATGTTTATATAAATACACACATGCATGTATATGTTTAAGAAATATTTTGTACATATAATTTATATTATATATAAATATTAATACTTAATATATACATATACTTTATTTCTTCAAATTATACATGCATGTGTGTATTTATATATAAATAATTATTATACACAGTACACACACACACACACATATATGATGTAAACAAAAACTTTTATTCTGCAAACGATTAGTTGTGATTAGTTGTTATGCAGCCCTAGTGTCTGTGTGTAGTACAGGTGTGTGTGTTACAGGTGCGTGCGTGTGTGTGTGTGTTACAGGTGTATGTGTGTGTAGTACAGGTGTTTGTGTTACAGGTGCATGTGTGTGTGTGTTACAGGTGTATGTGTGTGTAGTACAGGTGTGTGTTACAGGTGCGTGTGTGTGTGTGTGTGTGTGTGTGTGTGTGTGTGTGTGTGTTACAGGTGTATGTGTGTGTAGTACAGGTGTTTGTGTTACAGGTGCATGTGTGTGTGTGTGTTACAGGTGTATGTGTGTGTAGTACAGGTGTGTGTGTTACAGGTGCATGTGTGTGTGTGTGTTACAGGTGTATGTGTGTGTAGTACAGGTGTGTGTGTTACAGGTGCGTGCGTGTGTGTGTGTGTGTGTGTGTGTGTTACAGGTGTATGTGTGTGTAGTACAGGTGTTTGTGTTACAGGTGCGTGTGTGTGTGTGTGTGTGTGTGTGTGTGTGTGTTACAGGTGTATGTGTGTGTAGTACAGGTGTTTGTGTTACAGGTGTGTGTGTGTGTGTGTGTGTGTGTGTGTGTGTGTGTGTGTGTGTTACAGGTGTATGTGTGTGTAGTACAGGTGTGTGTGTTACAGGTGCGTGCGTGTGTGTGTGTGTGTGTGTGTGTTACAGGTGTATGTGTGTGTAGTACAGGTGTTTGTGTTACAGGTGCGTGTGTGTGTGTGTGTGTGTGTGTGTTACAGGTGTATGTGTGTGTAGTACAGGTGTTTGTGTTACAGGTGTGTGTGTGTGTGTGTGTGTGTGTGTTACAGGTGTATATTGGGGTCAGTCAGATGCAGGTATTCAGGTTGGTTGTCACCGCTGTGTCTTGGTGTTCTGCGCTGTCGTGTGGAGAGAGTTTTTCTTCGCTCATTTCCACGGGTGGCCAATGTAGAAATGATCCGCTCAGCCAGATCCTGCTGCAAACGCTGGAAATTCTCTCTGGAGAAGAGAAAGAGACAGAGAGAGAGAGAGAGAAAGAGAGAGAGAGAGATTGGCCGTGTATGTTTCAGTGTTTTAACTGATGTATTATTGATGAATTAGAGCTGTGTTTGTTGATGTTTCTCTTACGCTGTAGGTGGAGTTGGCAGATTATATTTCTGTCCTGTGACTCCAGTCAACCAATAGGTCATCTCCTTTCCTTTACCCTAAACACACACAAAACAAATCTGTGGTGAGTCTGTCATTTTACCCAGTATTTCTCTAGTGTATACTACATGCACAGCATATAAATCTGTAAACAAAATGTACAGCATACAACATGTATTAAACTGTAAGCAGTATACAGTGTGCAGTATGCAGTACACATCTATGAGTGCAGTGTTTTACCTTCAGGTAAGTTTCTCCTCTGTTTTCACACTCAAACTGACAGTCGGTCCTCTGCAGGATTTCAATGGTGGACTGACTCACATGAATCCTTAGAGCTGAAAAAACATTCATCACTTTACCTGTGTGTGTGTGCGCGTGTTTGCGTACATGTTTGTGTGCATTCGTGTTTGTGCATGTGTTTGTGTTTGCATGCATGTTTGCATTCATGCATGCATGCGTGTGTTTGCGTGCGTGCATGCATGTTTGCATGTGTGCGTGGGTTTGTGTGCATGCATGTGTGTGTTTGTGTGATGGCATGCATGTTTGTGTGCATGCATGTGTGTGTTTGCGTGTGTGCATGCATGTTTGTGTGTGTGCGTGTGTTTGTGTGCGTGCATGTGTGTGTGCGTGCGTGTGTGTGTGTGTGTGCGTGAAACTTACGTAGTCCTGTAGACTCCATACGTGATGCTGTGTTGACTGTATCTCCAAACAGACAGTACCGTGGCATCTTATTCCCCACAACACCTGCAGCACAAGGACCTACACACACACACACACATCCACATGCACACATACAGTAACATGAACCTTGCAAATTGTTTAAAATTAAAAAAAATTATAATTAAGGTTTGTATTTATTTTACAAAAATTTGTCTGCCAGAAGACAAATGAATAACACTTGACACCAACTAATAATTTACAATTTTCATTTTAAAGATTTACACGCGTGCATGAATGTGTGTGCGTGCATGTACCCGAATGGATTCCGATCCGGATCCACAGTGGGATTCCCGGCAGGTGTCTCAGTTGAAATGTTCCCATAAACTCTAAAATGTCGAGAGCCATGAGACAAACGTCCACAGCGTGTCTGTTCCCGTTACGATTCGGCAGTCCAGACGCAACCATGTAAGCGTCTCCGATCGTCTCCACCTGACACATCAGTACAATCATCACTCTTCTCAAACACATCATCACATTACTGACAGAGAGGTTAAAAATCTGAGGTCTCAAACTAAATTGTCTGAACATCTGTAAGATAAGAGATCATCTTCACACCTTGTAGACGTCATGATGATCCAGAATGCTGTCAAATTTCTTGTAGATGTCGTTCAGCATGTCCACCACCTCCATAGGTGTGCTGTGATGACAGAGGGTGGTGAAGCCAACGATATCACTGAAGTAGATGGTGACTTCATCAAAGAGTTCAGGCTCAACACGACCCGTCTCCTTCAGTGACCGAACTACAGGCCTGTGTGTGTATGAGACTTTAAATAAATATATTTACAGCACAATTGCTATGGTAAATATCTCTGTGTGTGTGTGTCTAACCCGGGCAGCAGCATACAGTTGAGTTGATCCGCTCGATCTCTCTCAGCTTTATACAGAGACGTTCGCTCCTCCACCAGGTGCTCCAGGTTTCTGGAATACATCTGCAGTCGACGGATCAGATTATCCATGTAGCTGGCATTGGCCTGGTTATGAAGATTACTGCAGAACACAATGACAGAGAACATCAGTGGACTATCACAAACACACAACAATGTGTACATCTGCTTCAGACACAAACCTGAAGATCTTCCCCAGAGCTCCTTCAATCCTCTTAAAGTCCGGTCTCTTCTCTGGATCCTCTTCCCAACAGCTCTTGATCAGGACAAACAACTACACACACAAACACACATTATAATGTGAAAACAATGTGAATGTGTGTATTTTTGAAGTCAGATGCAGTGGCGGCTGGTGCTAAATTGTTTTGGAGGCACAACAAACTAAGTTTTACATTGAGATAACTGAATATATTTTTAGCCAGACATTTAGTGTCCGTATGGGGCGTATACACTTAACGCGAATTCAACGATTTGCACAAGTAGATTACATACAAAGTCAATAGAAAGACGTGAAACGATGCAAACTCATCCAGGGCGATGGAAATGTTGCAAATTGGGCAGCATGAATTAGGCAGCGCAAATGTACACACCAAATGCAAAGCATTGTGTTCCTTACTCCAGATCAGTGCTTCCCAACCTTTTTAGCCCTAAGTATAATAAATATATATATATAGTTTGCCAAGCCATGCTATGTTTAATTTGATGGAGAAAAGAGGAGGAGAAGTCATGAGGAGAAGTCAAATCAGGTATTTCAAAACTTCTTTTACCCTTCATCTTTCGTCCTCCGGTTCTTACTTTTACATAGCTGGAATTTCACACTCCGCAGTCCGCATTTTCATTGTGATGCCCTGCCGAAGTCTCTTATTTGCGACCCTGTAAATTGCGCTGCTCTTATAGATTGCAATGGTCATTATGGAAATGTGCTTATTTCAGTATTGTGCCTGTGTATTTTATTTGCGCCTTTGTAGTAAATCACAAGCAAATTATCCACTACGGATTTGGAATTGAGCTCTCACGTCCTTTTTAGTAAATGCCCTAAATTTACTAAAATCTTTAAGTTACTGATAATTAAAGTGTGCAAATAAGTTAAATTATTCTGTTCAAATATAAAGAGAAACAACATGTGGTAAGACATTCACTATAAATACAAAAGACATCATACGGGACAAAATTTTTTTTGCGTCATTTGAAAATGCAATGGCAGCGGGAATGAATATCATTATTTGAAGATTATTTATAGTTAATAAACTTTGTGTCTTTAGAAACTATTCAGGTTCATTGAAAATAGTCAGATCGTTCTTGAGTTGGAAATCGCTATTGCGTTTTGTATCATGCAGCGCATTTACTCATGACGGCTAATAATTTAATTATAAGATTAAAATTACAAAGTAGTACTTTTTACAATGCTTTCCTCACAAAAATCAATCTTAGGTAAATGACTGGACAAACTAAAGACATTTTTATTCAAAGTAATTGAGATCAAAGCAAAATCTAAATCTATTCACGTACTCCCTGGGGTACGCGTACCCCCAGTTGGGAATCACTGCTCTAGATTACATGCGGGATTTATTTTTGTGACATGCTAAATTTTCGCTTAAATAATTTCGAGTTTAATATTTTTAACTTGCGCAAAGACGTGTTTGAAGCAAATAGTGTGTGTTATCAGAGCAATCTCGCCACCCAATTCGTGTCATTCGCATTGTCACGTGTGAGTTTGCGTCTTTTTTATTTTGTATGTAATCTACGTTTGGTGTGTTATTACGCATTAATCTGGATTGACTGGTTGGCTCTAAAATTAGCTCTCTTATGCTGCATACACACCAAACATGAAGCATTGCGTTCTTCACTATAGATTACTTGCGGGATTTAACTTTGTGTCATGTGAATTTTTTGCTTGAATTTAACTTGCGCGAATACGCATTTGAGACGAATATCTTGTGTTTTTGCGGCAATCTCACCACAAGATTCACATCTATTCTCTGAATTAACTTTGTATGTAATCTACTAGCTCAAATCAGTGTGTTTGCGTTTGGTGTATACGCCCCATTATACACATCATAATGTAGCTGTCAGGATCTTGTATTACATCTAGTTCATTGTGACAGGGTTCTGACAGTACCATGTTTTGTGTGGCTATGGATTATTTATAATCAGACCATGTGTTTTCCTTGTCTCGTCTCTTTTACCCCGCTCCCTTGTTGTCCTCATTCATCATTATTGTTAAACTCCCTTCACCTGTCCTTGTCTTGTTATCTTGTTTAGTTGCTCCCTATTTAATCCCCTTGTATTCAAGACAAGATCCTGACAGTAGCATTATTGTATTTGAATATTAATTTAAAATGTTAAGAGTTGTGGAAAATTCAGTAGAAGTAAACAAAGTTACAGAAATTTTCAGAACAAATAACCAAAAGTAAGCGAGTGCATGAGGAACTGATATATTTAACAAAAACACAATATTAATGATATAAAAATATTAGATCTTTAATTGATTGTTGTTCTTTTGCTATTGTTTCTGATTATGAAAGAAATAGTATTTTGTTATCACAAGAGCATATGGTTTGTGCTTTTACTTTTTTCATAAGAATTTATTTAGAATTTGATCCGATTTTGTTTCATATTAAAACTTCTTTTGATTACTGATTTGTTAAATTTGGGATCTCGTGTGTTTAAATGCACAGCTGATTAAATGACCATGGTTGTAATATAGTAAAAGTGTAAAAACATGCAGATAGATATTTATTTGTAGTAAAACCATTATATTTAGAATTATGTGTTATTATGAAGGAGATTTTCCCAGAATAAGTGAAGACTATGCCTGCGTCACGTAGTGAAAATTGCACCCCTATCTTTTAGTCCTGAATTTAGCAGTTTGGGGCAACAGAGAAATTGCTCATCTTGGATCATTGCCTTCATTTATAAAATTCTGTGTAAAAAACATCCTACATTTGATCTTACGATTATTATCAAAAATGCGTGTGATGCATAAACCGAACGTACGCACAAAAAACGTGCGTACCCTTTTCAAATCTATAAATCACAAATGATCTTGAACTTGTGCGCAGCTGTGCAGTTTCAGATCTCCGCCTTTAAATGATGCCTAAGTAATGTCATAGACGTATGAAAGAGCGCTTGTCAATGTTTAAATCTTTTATGACCAGCAAGAATGGCTTATTTTTCCAAAAACTTTCAGTAGTCGGACAAGCAAAAGTGCGGATGTCTGCTCAGACCCTGACGTGGCGCTTAGCACTTACTTTTGCACGTCAAAGATAGTTTTTATAAATATGGACTTTATAAATGAGGCCACAGATTTGACTACGCTGATTGGTAAAATGTGAAAAATCCACGGATTATATTGATGTCATATGTGTTTATTTCTTAAATCAGCAAAATTTACTAAACTTCTACAAAGACCCGCCTCCTGTGGGCAAATTCTCGATTGCCCCACAGCAGAATTTAAGATGTGCCGACAGTTCGCGGGAACATACGGGGAAAGCAAATATTTTACACAGACGATTTTATATCATGTCACATTATATTAATATCAATTTGCATAATTTAAAAAAATAATGTTAATTTATAATTTTGTGTATGTGACCTATATCTTTACCAGCTTCTAACCATCATCATCATCATCATCGGAGTTTCACTTTTAGATCCTAACCATAATAAGACATAAATCTGATCCTGTCCTGTCTCTCTGCTCTATAATACATGTGAACTGTGTGTATTGTTGTTCTTCATTAATTTTAAATGACGTCTCTGTACCTCAGCTTCGGTCTCTCCGACAGACTCAAAACTGAGATCGGGTCTGAAGACGTTTGGTCCTCTGGGGTTCTGTACTCGATAGATCTTCTCTAGAGGAGAACCAAGAGTCAGACAGAGACAGTGTTTGTGTGTGTTTAGTGTCATCATGTCAAATAATCAATCTCATAAGCTGTATGTGTGTGTTTGTACCTGCGGTATCTGAACAACAGCTGGTGTAAAAGGTGCTTTTCCTGAGGATGATCTCTTGAGAGATGATGGCAAAACTATAAACATCACCTTTCTGAGAGATTCCCTGAAGCCGCATGTGTTCAGGAGACGTCCACAGATCTAAGAAAAAGAAAGAGAAGATCAATGTATTTCGGTTGTTAAACTTGATTGTGTGCTGATGAATCTACAAACCTTTCCCTGGTGTGAGGATCGTATTACAGCCAAAGTCGGTGATTTTAACCACCATGCGATTGTCCACCACACAGTTTGTAGATTTTAGTCGGCCGTGAACTTCAACGTTACTGGAGTGAAGGTAAGACATCCCCTGATATTAAAAACATTAGAGAGAGAAAGACACAATCACAACAACATTAAAACACAACACAACTACTACACAACACAGCTGAACTTTCAGAATATTCCATTCATTTTTATCCCTGATTAAGTTTAATTATTTAAACACACACACAAACAAAAGCAATCACGAGAATTCGTACATATTTTACGAGTTTGCTAATTCGTATTAATTCATATGAGCACATTCGTAAGTTTTGGTACGATTTGCCTTGACCCCTGTGGTGTTGGGTTACACTGCAAAAAAATTACTTTCTTACTTATTATTTTTGTCTTGTTTTCAGTAGAAATATAAAAAATATTTAAATCAAGATGTATTTTCTATATGCGCAAAATGACTTACACAAAAACTATACAATTTAAGGGAATTTGTGATTTAAACAAACAAAATTATCTGCCAATGGAGTGAGAAATTATTGCTTAAATTAAGTGTTTAAGAAAAAAGATTTTTTGATTTTTTTTCTCACCCCATTGGCAGATATTTTTGCTTGTTTTAAGTTTAAATTTACTTAAATTATATAGTTTTTGTCTATAAACTAGACTTATTTTCTTAGGTCATTTTGCTCATCATGAAAAAGCATCTTAATTTAAGAATTTCTAGATATTTCTATTCAAAAATAGTAAAAGTATTTTTTTGCAGTGCAGGGGGTTCAGTTTCGCTGTTGTTGTTTTTTTTTCATGAGAATCATACAATTTTACAAAATTAGCTTTGTATGAATTGATACAAATTAGCCAACTAAAATATGTACAATTTCTCATGAGATCTGGCTGCGCGCACACACATACACACACACACAGATACACACACAAACACACCTTTGCGATGTCGTACATGACTGAGATTTTAAACTCCAGATCCATGAAGCTCTCGTCTGGATATGAGATTTTGTCGTTCAGCACAAACTGAAACCACAGACACACACAGATGAGATGTGTTAGATGGGTTGTGTTATTTTATTAAGAGTAATGTTGTGTAATACAGTGAAGAACATCACAAACCCTGAGTGATCCTCGCTCACAAAACTCAAATACTCCAAACACACCGCAGTCAAACTTCACCGTCCCGTAGAATTTAGTCAGATTATAATAATCTATACGCAACAACTGAGAGAAAGACATAACACACAAAATAATTGCACAATAATAATGACATCATTCACCTTACATTTAATAAAATCTATTATCATTAACCCAAAAAAATTTTTTAAGTTGCCAGTCAGCGGCAGCATTTTTTATGATTTTCACAAAAGTTTTATTACTTCCAGAAAATGTTCTTCCTTAAATATATAAACATACAATATTTCAAATGAAAGAACTAGTGATGCACTGATGTATCGGCCACCGATATTTATCGGCTGATTTTTGATGAATTTGAAACCATCGGCACATCGGCAATAGCACGAGAAAGGCCGATACCGATTGTTTATTAATTAACTGCATAATGAAATCCATTATATGTAAAAAATGAGTTAATGTTGTCAATAAAATAAATGCTGAATAGCAAAAAACACCTTTGAAGGTTGTCATGCTGTCTTATTATATTTGTTTTAGCTTAATTTGTGCCTCTCTTATTATGTTGGTCAGTTGAATGTTAATCAGATCCAATCCGTGTTCAGTAAAAATGATTTGATGCAGAAATAAACTAGCTAATAGAACAACTGTATAGTAAGTGTTTAATATCGGTATCGGCCAGAAGTTGTCTGTTTAAATCTGTATCGGCCCCAAAAAATCCTATCGGTGCAGAAAGAACAGACCCTCTGCTTTCGAAAAGTTTCATCATATCTTGTGCTTTTTTATCATTTCTCAAATATGGGTAGGTTGGGCAAAATGGACAATGATCAAAGCATACAAAAAATGTTTTACTGTTTTTGGATCAGTGGATGCTTCAGTGTTTTATAAGTTGTGTTAAAGCACCACCTGGTGGATAATAGAGGAAATATGGATTGCTGTTAAAACTCATCATTGGCAGGGAAGCGTTTTCTCTTAATTGACAAGATAAATTGTCAATTGTGGGAAAGTGTTAATACTAATTCATGTTAGCATCATGCTAACTTCATGCTAACATCATTGTATTTTTGCAAGGACTTTGTTTTGTTAGAGATCAGATATAGAACAAAGATTAAAACAAAAGTGATTTTTTTTACTGTGCTTTATAAGTTGTATAAGAGCGCCATCTAGTGGCCTATTAAGGATTTTTGTAAAAACTCATCATTGGTAGGGAAGCGTTTTCTCTTAATTGATGAGATGTGTGTGTGTGTGTTGAGTATTTTACAGCATTGAGTTCAATCCGCTGATCCTCAGAGAAATTCCCATCTGTGTTCTTCAGTTCCTTCAGTATGACCGGCTGGAAATAGACACACACACACACACACACATTAAACAAAATACACATTACACACCAAGCATGTTACACAAACATTACACACCTTAATGTCAAACAACATGCACACACACTCTTAACACATACTGCACACAAACACACAACCTTTTTGTCATAACGACCCTTGTGTATCTGGATGCTGTTGTCTCCTTTCTTATCTTCATCAATCTACAACACAAACACACACATCAGCTGTCATAAAAACACACAAAGAGAGAGAGAGAGAGAGAGAGAGAGAGAGAGAGAGAGAGAGAGAGAGAGAGAGAGAGCTTTACTCTGAGACTGATATGATTTCTCTCTTTATCATCTAAAGGTGTGATGAGCGCTGGATTGATATGAGACCATTTCTTCTGATTGTATCTCACTCTTCTGTTCTGTCTTTGAAACACAGCAACAACACAACATTACAATCTTAAAACTCTTCATGCTTCTTCAAATGTAATACTTTTTTATATGCAACATCAAACTGAATACCTGTATAGTATGAAAGCGATACCGGTCGCCATGACGACACTGAGTCCGAGCACTATCATGATGATGTTCTGAGCCTGCATACCTGAAACCACACCAGCATCACTTTACAAATCAAATCATTTCAACTTGAAATAAACGATATAAAGAGTGAGATTAAATACCGTGAGAAGGTTTATCACTGGGCAGACGAGATCCGGCCCACGGCAGGTCTGGATTACTGTGATTCGTCTTAGTTTGGTTAATAGATGTGTCGAATACAAACAGTGTTTTATACTGAGGACAAACACAAGAGTTTTATGTCACACTCACACATATCTAAGAAATGAAACTGAATATTTCATGAGAAACACTTAACCTGGTGGTTTGTGCCGGATGTATAAACAACAGACAGATTGAGATCTCTGTCTCCACTAGCATCTAATACATAATGTCCACCTACACCTGTAACACACACACAGATCAGATCAGATGAGATGTTTCTGAATCATCGTCTGTAATGTGTTTGTGTTTCTTACCATCAAACGCTGTGTTTCTGAATGGATTCTTTATGACGCTGCTGGATGAATGATGTTTAATGGACAGCAGATTTTCTCTCATCACTTGACCAAAGAGAAGCACGGCATCGTGATAACCCACCACATAATCATTCAAAGCCTGCAGGAGCGAGACATTAACTCATCATCACACATTTATCTAACAATCATGTTTACAAAATAACACCAGCAGACAGTGAGTGTACTCAAATGTCTTGATCATCTAATCTACCTAAAGTCAGATGTATGAAGTTCATTTTTATTGCAGGTATCAGAAGTATTTAACATACACTCACCTAAAGGATTATTAGGAACACCTGTTCAATTTCTCATTAATGCAATTATCTAATCAACCAATCACATGGCAGTCGCTTCAATGCATTTAGGGGTGTGGTCCTGGTCAAGACGATCTCCTGAACTCCAAACTGAATGTCAGAATGGGAAAGAAAGGGGATTTAAGCAATATTGAGCGTGACAGGGTTGTTGGTGCCAGACGGGCCGCTCTGAGTATTTTACAATCTGCTCAGTTACTGGGATTTTCATGCATAACCATTTCTAGGGTTTACAAAGAATGGTGTGAAAAGGGAAAAACACCCAGTATGCGACAGTCATGTGGGTGAAAATGCCTTGTTGATGCTAGAGGTCAGAGGAGAATGAGCCGACTGATTCAAGCTGATAGAAGAGCAACTTTGACTCAAATAACCACTCGTTACAACCGAGGTATGCAGCAAAGCATTTGTGAAGCCACAACACGCACAACCTTGAAGCGGATGGGCTACAACAGCAGAAGTCCCCACCGGGTACCACTCATCTCCACTACAAATAGGAAAAGAGGCTACAATTTGCACAAGCTCACATGGAAATATGTTGCCTGGTCTGATGAGTCTCGATTTCTGTTGAGACATTCAGATGGTAGAGTCAGAATTTGGCGTAAACAGAATGAGAACATGGATCCATCATGCCTTCTTACCACTGTGCAGGCTGGTGGTGAGGGTGTAAAGGCGTGCTGGTTTTTCTTGGCACACTTTAGGCATCTTAGTGCCAACTGGGCATCGTTTAAATGCCACAGCCTACCTGAGCATTGTTTCTGACCATGTTCATTTCTTTATGACCACCATGTACTCATCCTCTGATGGCTACTTCCAGCAGGATAATGCACCATATCACAAAGCTTGAATCATTTCAAATTGGTTTCTTGAACATGACAATGAGTTCACTGTACTAAAATGACCCCCACAGTCACCAGATCTCAACCCAATAGAGCATCTTTGGGATGCGGTGGAACGGGAGCTTCGTGCCCTGGATGTGCATCCCACAAATCTCCATCGACTGCAAGATGCTATCTTATCAATATGGGCCAACATTTCTAAAGAAAGCTTTCAGCACTTTGTTGAATCAATGCCACGTAGAATTAAACACAGTATTGGTATGGTGTTCCTAATAATCCTTTAGGTGAGTGTATGTGACATAAATGTGAAGTCTGAATGTATGCAGGTAAACCCAGTAAAGTACCGTTGTGTTTAGTTTCCAGAAGTTGTCACTGGAGTAATTCCTGAAGCTGTGTGTAGTGATGACCAACACATCTCTCATGTGTTCATAACTGGAGCTGTTTGTGTGATATCCTTCACTGAAATACACAACACAACTCTGAGCACTGATGATGATGATGAAAATGATCTCTCATCAGATACACTTACTTGTAGAGATCGATGAGAATGAAGACCACATCTGGAGGAACATGAGTGCTTTCCTTAATAGCCAGAACATCGTCTGGTGTCCCACACAGAATAAAAACTACACAAACACACAACATCAGCTTTGATTGAAAACATATTACTTATGTTACCATTGCAATCCAATGTTTTTGATGGGTGCAGTGGTAAATAGTGTTGGTAAAAACGAGATAAACTCCAGTAGTAGATGTAAAGTCACTCACTGTTACTGTGTCGGTCTTTTATTTTCAGTGCATCTTTGAGTTCATCTGGAGTCCTCAGCATATCTCTGGATATATTAGAGGCGAACAGAGCTGATGGAGCTTCAAGAGCATTGATATACCTGACAGACAGACAGACAGACATTTCAGTGTGTGTGTGTGCATTTATGTATGCATGTGTGTGTGCGTGCATTTGGGCGTGTGTATTAATGTGCATGCATGCTTGTGTAAGTGTTGTAAGTGTTCGTGCATGTGTGCGTGTGTGCACGTGTGTGCATTTGTTAAGTGTATTTGTCTTGTTTATGTGTGCGTCTGTGTGTACCAGAAGCACTCCTCAGTGTTATTTGGTTTTTTATAGATGTACGCTGTTTTCCACTCAGGTTTCAGATTAGTGAAGGATGCGTTCCAGAAGTGAACGAAGAAGTCTGAGATCTTTCGAGCCGGAGGCAGCAGACGCGTGAGTTTCTCTTTATAATCACACGACAAACCAAAGCTCCCAGCAGAGATGATGGGGACGGTAAGAGTCAGACCCACCTCTTGACTGACAGATAGAGAGACAGACTGTATGAAAACCAGATTTACGCCTCACTGGATTTGTTAAAAAGTGTTGAATAATTCTTCTCGGTGTTTTGGGAGTCTATAATCACACACAGCATATAAGACTAAAGTTAATAATTTAAGACTCGGCCATTAAAAGCCACGTTATGCATAATATGTGACTTACTCCACCAGCTGGAAAGTTGCATATGTACAGGACGGGCCGAGCATAACACAACCCAGCTCACTGCTGTTCTGAAGGACAAAATATCCATCATTACACATCACTGCTGCAGGCCATAAAAAACCATTAAAACCAGAAGACGTCCTTCAGTGTGAAACAGAGCAGAACTTACATAAAGTGATTTAAGGATCTCTACAGCTTCACATGTGCTGCTGCCACATCCACGCCGTCTATAATGAGTCGTATTAAAACCACTGAAGAGAACCTTCATCTTGAATTCTAAACCTACACAACATTATACACACAAACAACAACACAACATTATACACAAACAATAACAAGTCTTCTCTAAATAACACCTTTAGGTCATTTCAATCAAAGTATATATGAAGAGTTTTGTGCAAAACGAGATAACTCCGTCTTTAACATTTTTGTCAAAACATGTTTATTATGTTATCATGTTATTATTTTGTTTTATGGTGCTGCTTAGCTGTATTTTTTAAGTTATGAAGGTTTAAATCAAAACAAACCAACTGCCGTTGAATTGATATTAATTGGAATGCACAACCAAAAAAATTAGATTTCTAAAAAATAAAACGGAGTTATCTTGTTTTGCAACGAAATTCTTCATATAAACGTTAATCTGAATTTATATTGATTATCTTATAATATAACAAAAAACAAACCTCAGGTCTTTCTTAACGAGTGTTGGGTGTAACTAGTTACTAAGTATTTAGTCACTGTAATTTAATAACTTTTCCTTGAAAAAGTTAAGTAAGGGATTCCTTAGTAATTTAATTCGAGTAACTTCTGATGTAAATTAACTAAATCTGTGTATGGAGTGTAGATCAATGATATATAATTAATAATCCAACACAATTCCTACCAATACTTAACAACTACTTTACTAAGTATGAATAAGCAGTAATTAGGAGTATATAAAGGCAAAGTTAGTTAATAGTGAGAATTGAAGCTTAAAAAGTGTGAGCAGAATAATTGATGTACTTTTATATGATTTATTCAGCCATTTAAAGTCCATCTTTGTATCATTTACTAAATAATATTTAGAAATTAATTAACTAGTGGAGAGATTCATTTGTACAGTAATCTAATTACTTGATTGAAGATATACTTTTTTGAGTAACTTACCCAACAATGGTTTTAACTCAGATTCCTATGTTGGTGCATTGCTAAACATTTTTTTCAAAATTATTTTTCAAAGTCATTATTATTGTTACCAAGTTGCATCATTAAATGCATTAATAATAATTAACATATTTATTAGTTTACAAAAATATATGAAGCAATTATATTTTCAATATATTTTTAAATATTTGTTTCTTTTTTCTTTCTTCTTTTCTTTTCTTTGTATATCTAGCGCTAAACAAATAGAACTTTGATTCATATATTTTCATACATTTTCATATGTAAGCAGAATTATGCAAAACAATCCTATAATGTTTAACAACAAGTCTTATCTGTTGTAAAGAATGATTTTCTGTAGCACTGATTTGAAATGATTAACAATTGTGAAAAGCGCTACATAAATAAAATTGAATTGAATTGAACTTTTCACAATTTAGCATTGAAAGCAGCTTTACAGTTAAGCCTGTATGTATAAAACATATGGGATGAAATATATGCTATAGTTAAACTACACTTAGATTAGCTACTAAAGGTTTATTATCTAAATCATTTTCCTGGATAAAATCTTTTTATCGATCCACAGTGACACATGTAAGTGATACTCAAGGACACACAGGCCAACCTGACATCATTACAAAGTCAAAACTCAGATATATTCACAGACCTGCAGCCGTGTTCTTCTCATTTTCCACTCGAACGGCTTTATCCACCACATCCTGAACAAACTTCAGACTCCAAGGTGAACCTTCATCCTCCAGAAGAACCACGTTTAACGTCACCGAAGAGTTTCTGCAAGCTAAAACATCAAAGCCAGAGACACCGAGCAGAGAGCTGAAGCAGATGAAGAAACCCAACATCACGTCCACCGACAGCGATCGTCCTTACAAACAATCTCCTGGATTTAATGACCACGTCATTGCAGAGGTTCATAAATCTGCATCTTAATCCTTCAACAAGCCAAAATACCACTGATGATTTGAGATCAGATGAATGTGAATCCTACATGACTGTAGTGGAAGTTCAGTGGACGCGTGTTTAGAAAAGAAACCTGAAGAGGAAACGTGTGGTCAGGTGTGTCAGGTGTGTGTTAATGAACAACCAACACCAAACAAAAAAAAAACATCAACCTGACCTGAGAGAAAACTTTCACTGCGTCTCTTTCTGCTTTCACACGTCTGATCTGACTCTCTAAATAAATGTCATACAGACTACAGAATGTATCAGACACTAAATGTACTGTATTACAACATGATCATCAGAAATCATTTCCTCATCCTTTATATAATACACAGATTGTTCTTTCTTTCATTATTGTTTTTTTTATCACAGAGCTTTGTCCTAAAAGCTTTAAATTGTTAGTGAAAGTTGTGGACGACCACAGACCAAAGGTCTCACAGGGCTGTAAAACCACTGAATCAGATAAACTCTACGTGTGCGCTATAAAAGCAGACAGATTGTGTGTCTCTTATATTGCTGGGCAGATGCTCATAAAAACATCTGTCTTTAAGTGTTTACTTACACAGAAGATGTCGATCGCATCTGATCCCACATCTCTCCTAAAACTAATGAATGAATAGATATAATGAATAATCTTCATAGGTTTCTCTACACATATTGATCCTTCACATGTTTTCTCTCTCACACAGAAATATATTTAGTCGGATAAGAGAAGTTATTTGTTAGCCATTGAGTTCCTGTTTTAAATCATCTGTTCTTCTCTTCTGTGTTTGTCTAACAGATAAACTACTAAAGCGTGATAAGATTTTATGATAAGTTTATAACTAATTCATCTTCAGTAAGATAAAGAGTTTGTCAGTTTTCTCAGATGCTAATGTCACCCAAAAATGAAAAATCTGTCATCATTTCCTCATCCTCATGTTGTGCTAAACCTCTTTATTCTGTTAAACACAAAAGATGATATTTTAATAAATGATGGTGAGCACACAGTTGACTTTACTCATATACCATCATTTATCAACATCTCTTCTTTTGTGTTTAATAAACTCATACAGGTTTAGCACAACTGCAAAACTACAAAATTGACTTTCTTAAATACGTAGTATTTTTGTCTTGTTTTCAGTACAAATATCTAAAAGTTCATTAAATCAAGATGCATTTTCTTGATGAGAAAAACGACTTAAGAAAATAAGGCTAGTTTAGGCAAAAAAAACAAACATTACATTTAAGTGGATTTGTGCTTAAAACAAGCAAAAAATCTGCCTGCTTATCCAGAAAATGCATCTTAATAATAAAAAAATTAAAATATTTGTACTGTAAACAAGACAAAACTACTAATTTATGTTTGCAGTGTCACAGAATAAATATGGGTCATGTGGAGACAGAGCATTTGTAATTCAATACTCTTAAGGTTAAAAACACATTATTTCCTATATTCGATCCGTTTATAAATTCATATTATAAACTAACTTATTAGTAATGTTTGTTACCGATCAACCTGAGTGAGAGATGTCCTCAGGGCAGGGCGGCATATTATGTCGACGCAAGGACAACATTTGTAAATAAAATCTTATAAAATGAAATCATTCACAGCACTGTAACGAATTAAATTCTACAACACTGTATATTTTTAAGTAGTGCACAATAATAAACATGAAGCAAACGTCTGCGCTTAGTGACGCAGCTACTGGGTTTTGACGTCAGAGAAATGTGGGTAGGCGTGTTCGATTTAATGCGTGGCTGCGCAGATCGACCGCCATATGATGTCATGTGCCGAGCGATCTGCGCAGCGTCAAATGAAGTCAACACATCTGTTGTTTCAACTTTCAAACGGACACACAGATCACGATTAAAGAAACGCTCGTGTTATAACAGAGATGAACACAAAACTAAAATCCACTCAGAAACACAACTCTCTCACTTTATTGTGCGGTAGTTTTGTACGAGCATCTGGATTAATGTCACTATTATTAGGATTGTTAGAATAATAAATAATTGATTTAAATACAATATACAACAATACTTAAATACTATAAATGTATAAATCCAGAACAGTTGTTTTTAAATACTAAATCTATTGTAAACCCTGAAAAAATAGTTATGGGTTCAATCCTTTCAGGTGTTCTTGCTTTAATAAATGGTGCTCATTATTATTATCCTCCTCCAGTACTTTTGAATCTGATCATCAATACTTGTGCTGAAAAATTGTGCTTTTCTCCTGTTGGAAAAATAATAATATCAATCTGTTTATTATTCCAGCAGGACATTGTTACTGTGCCATTGTGACAGCTTATTGGAATAATGCTGTAGATAACATCTGCTGGAAACATTTCTATTTCTTAACCAATAAATAATTTTATTTTAAAATAATTCACAAGTGTTACCCTGCAAACTATCATGTAAAACAATTCAAAAAAGACATTTCATCCAGTTGCTCCTTCTGTGACAATTCTGATGAAACTGTAGTCCATCATTA
The DNA here is from genome assembly GCF_030506205.2 of Paramisgurnus dabryanus. Lineage (NCBI taxonomy): Eukaryota > Metazoa > Chordata > Actinopteri > Cypriniformes > Cobitidae > Paramisgurnus > Paramisgurnus dabryanus. Next base: position 16,319,180 of record NC_133339.1, on the reverse strand, counting down.
CTACGATATTTTAAAATATATTAGGAATTAAGTTTATAATGAATGTATGTTGTTTTGGTAGGATGTGATACAGATTATGATAAATCTAAAATGAAATAGTTACCTCACTTCAATCAAAATGTCTGAAAACAAATAAGCCTTAAAACTGTCTGTCTGTAGTTCCTTTCCTTTTTTGAAGTTAGGGTCAATCTCAAATCAACACAACTATTTATATGATATTTTACCCCCCGGTTATTCTGTTTTATATATTTTTGTTATTATTGTTTTTGTTGTTTTTCTGTTGTTGTTGTTGTCGCCATTTCATAAACACATAAATAAATTAATTTATTAAATAAAAAAAACTGAAAAATTGAGTGTGTTGTGCGTATCAGTCAGTTGTCCAGCAGGTGGCGCTAAAACACACATATAAACATCTAAAAACCCTGCAGGTTCACCTACTTGCTGCATTTCATAATCCATCATAATTATAAATACTTACCTGCATGGTAAATAGTTTAGCAAAAGAGACATTATACACACAATTATAGCAGAAACATGTATGTTTAAAATGCTGTGTGTGGTTGATATGAACACCATTGATTACACTGAATAATGAATGTAATATTTAACTGAATTAATTCAATAAGTTCGATAAATGTGTCTTATATTCTGTGTATATTTCGTGTTGTGTTATTGTTGTTGTTGTGCTCAGGTGATGTAGGTGAGAGGTCAAATCATTTTGACTTTGCTCTTGCTGCTCTTCCGAATTCCGAGTGTACGTGTTTAGTCGCGCGGTAACGCCTATTTAGTCACGTGACCAGATTGTGCGCTTCTGATTGGCTGAGGCGGCGGAGAGTATCCACATGTCTGAATTCATTCACACTCAGTAGTGATCATGTAGCCTGCAGTATTTACTCTTGTCCGAGTAAAACTCGTTAGTATTGAAATTGCACTTTTATCTTTCAGTTTCTAGGAAGAACTCGTTTTATTTTAAGCTTTGACTTTTCTTGAGTCTGATTTGCATATATTTAGTCATTTTATGTGATTTTTTAAAACCTGTTTTAACTACTGAAATGGACATAAACACTCGAGTAGCCGGAGGTCGAAATGTTTTGTGTTTGTTTGACGTGGACGGAACGCTGACGCCTCCCAGAGAGGTAAGACACGAGTTTATGTGATATTTACATGATGAAGCGTCCTTTCATGTTTTATGAGAAATTCACGCATTATGTTACATCACGTTTCTGTTTACATGACTGATCTGATCACCGAAGCGTCTTCAAAACACGCGGAGCCTCGTGCGAGTGTCTGTGTGTGTGCGCGCGCGTGTGTGTGTGCAGTATGGAACACTCGTTCTGCACGTATACACACAATATACCGCTGTGTGGGTTTCTGTAGCGTTATGACGAGGATAGGTAATAATAGAAATGCGAATATTTGCATTCATAACGCTTTCATATAAATAGAAATCATGTACAATTTCGCTGTGGATGTCGCGAGTTTGCTGCAGGAGGAACGGCGCGTGGCGTCGCGTCAGCTGATGATGTTGTGTGTTTATGATGTGTTCAGTGTTATATTACACCATTACTCTTGTACTCTTCTCCTCGTCCACAGTATGTGACGTTACGCAACACAACACATCGCACACTACGCGGAGGTTCCCTTCGTTGACAAAGAATCTTCTCATTGACCTTACAATGTGCACTTTAAATATACCGCTGAAACATAGTGTACAGAACGACAGTCATCAGATTTCACAATATTTACACACGAGCTAGAATTACAGTTTGTGTATGTGGATGAATCTGTCAGAAACCCTTCAGGGTGTCATTTCACCGCAGAAATCTAAAGAGAAAAATAATCATTTATATTATTGTATAAAGAGAGTGATGGATTTTCATGTGTAAATAATTTTGTTTAGATGTTTCAGCAGCAACAACAACATAAACAAACAGCTTTTGTGGACTAAACGCAACTTCCGGTAGAATCGTCAACATAGAATCCATAACAACAGAGTCCTTTTACAGTAGTTTATTTCTGTGACAAGCAAAATAAACATAACTGAGAGTAAATTACCTCTTTCATCGTCTTTGACCAACAAAAACATTTTATTTTTGATAAGGTATTTGTTTCAGAGATCAGTTTAGCCACCAGCCAAACCCATAAAGAAACAGACCGAAAGTTCACTTCGGTTCAGACTAGTGCTGCCTAAGTTTTTATTTACATAATATATGTGTGTGTACTGTGTATAATAATTATGTTTATATAAATACACACACATACATTTATAATTTTAAGAAAAACATATTTATATAATATAGATTATATAATATAAATATAAACATGTATATACACATGCAAATGTTTCTTAATTATATACATGCGTGTGTGTATTTATACATTATTATTATTATTATACACAGTATACCCACCTATATTATGTAAACAAAAACTTTTATTCTGCAAACGATTAGTCGCGATTAATCATGAGGCAGCACTAGTTCCAACACGTAACCACTACTATATACATGCGTGTGCGTCTGATAAAATTGTCTATAAATGAAAACAGTGAGTTTTTTGGAGCATTCAGATGTTCTGTGTTGTGAATATTTTTTTTGTGAGGAACATATGAGACAAACATCTGATTCTGTTATTATTGTAATGTACAACATGTTTTACTTGTTCAATGAATCCTTGAAACATCAGAATAATAAAAATGTGAAGATGTAAAGTTATATTTGGAGGCCTGGTGTTAGTTTCACTTTCAATATGGTTATATTATTATCTTTACTACAACCCCTAAAGTGCAATAAACACACAAAACAACATGATTATCTCACTGTATAAACCATAAAGATAATAATAATAATAACAACATCTCTCTCTCTCTCTCTGTGTATGTGTTTGTGCAGAAGATCGTCCCTCAGCTGGATGAATTTTTCCAGGAATTACGAAAGAAGGTGAAGATTGGAGTGGTGGGTGGATCCGATTATTCCAAAATTGCAGAACAACTTGGAGAAGGAGATGAAGGTTAGAAACGCACACACACAAACGCCTGCACAGTTTTCTATTATAAACACTGATCTTGTAGTCTAAACACACACACACAGACAGACAGATTAATGATGGTTATTTAATGTATGTGTGACCTCAGAGTCAGAATGAAGAGAAACTAGTTTGACTGGACGGTTGTTGTTTTTATAGACATGTAAACACATTCAGTCATTGACATACATTAGTTAAAGCACTGAAGGTTTAAGTAAAACAATCAATACCAGACATCTTCTGCTCTCATGTTTTACTCGGTCAAAGCTCACGAGACTTTATGGAGATCTCAGATTAATCTTTATATATAAAGACATACATCGAAATGTTTGTGTATATATATTGGGTAACTGAGCTCTGGATTTAACTACAGTTTAGAAAAATGTACATATATTTCACATGTTTTTTAAGTCAATATAAACTCCTGTAAAAGTAAAAACAAGACTGATCAAACAATGGTTTGAGATGATGAAGAGTTGATCTACTAAACTGTATTATGTGTTTATAAAACACTTCAGGGTAACATTGATGATGATGTGGTTTACATTGACTCATGAATGAATGAATGAGAGGAAGATGAGTGAATGAGGTTTTGATTGATGATCTCTAGAGGAGATGTGATGATGATGATGATGATGTCTTGTGTTTCTTCTCAGTCATCTACAAGTTTGATTATGTGTTTGCTGAGAACGGCACAGTGCAATACAAAGACGGCAAACTTCTCTCCAAACAGGTGAGTTAACATACCTGGATTCATTGTGTGTGCGCACGTGTGTGTCAGTCATGTTAACTAGTTGTGTCTGTTTCTCAGGCCATTCAGAATCAGTTAGGAGAAGAACTGCTGCAGGATCTGATAAACTTCTGTCTCAGATACATGGGGCTGCTGAAACTACCTAAGAAACGGTAACACAAACACACACACACACACACACACACACACACACACACACACACACACACACACACACACACACACACACACACACACACACACACACACACAAACACACACACTCATTCTCCATTTAATGTGATTTTAATAAAGTATAAACATCTCTCTCTCCCCAGAGGGACCTTCATTGAGTTTCGTAACGGCATGTTAAACATCTCACCCATTGGCCGAAGCTGCACGTTAGAAGAGCGAATCGAGTTCTCAGAAGTTGACAAGGTAATGTTGAGTTTTATTTCTTTAGTTATTAACAGTAAGAGTTAAACCCTCACACACAACATCTGCTCATCGACAGAGAGAGAAGATACGAGAGAAGTTTGTTGCAGCTCTGCAGAAAGAGTTTGCAGGAAAAGGACTGCGCTTTACTAGAGGTAAACAGGATATGACATCATCACAAACCCTCCTCCTGTAAGACTGGTCTGAGATCTGTTCATGTTTGTTTATGATTAAAACAACAACTGACCTGTGAACAGTGTAGTTAATTTGTGCCATTCACACACGTACACATACAATCACACAAACAAACACAATATTTGTGATAAGATACAGGAGACAATTATGTGTGATCTGACACTGTGTTTGTGTGTGTGTGTGTGTTTAACTGCACTTTAATGCTATGGGTTAAAGGTTTATCTACATAAACACTAGTAAGTCATTTTTTACTAAACACATTGACTTTACTCATGACTTTATCATTGAGGACGTGAGAGAGATTGTGTCCGAATGATCTCATATTCAGCAAGTTTGACCTCAAACACACACACACACGCACACACACACACACACACACACAGAGACTTTTGTTTTATATTCCTGTTTGTGACAGACAGACAGGGGGCGGGGCCAAGGGGTGTGTGGGGTAATCAAGCATTCTGATTGGCCGTTGCCCTGCCAACAGTTGGTTAACCAGTGGAATGTGACTGTAGCTGCGAGGTGGAACATTAATGTGTGTGTGTGTTGTGTTTGTGTGTGTGCGTTTGTTTTGTGGGTGGAGTGTGTTCAGTGCAAAGAAATATTACTTTTTAACAGTTCTGTCCTGAAGTTTCTCTGTCACACACACACACACACACACACACACACACACACACACACACACACACACACACACACACACACACACACACACACACACTACAGTAAATGTGTCTCACATACTCTTTATAAAAAGTGTTGTCATCATGACCGTGTGTGTGTTTTCAGGAGGTTTGATCAGTTTTGACGTCTTTCCAGAAGGATGGGATAAACGTCTCTGTTTAGAGTTTTTAGAGCAGGAGGGATTGGACGCCATCTACTTCTTTGGCAATGAAACTTCACTGGTGAGTGTGTGTGTATTTGTGTGTGTGTGTGTTGTGTATTTCAGGTGATTTTATTGACTTGTGTCATTGTGTCATCAGGGTGGAAATGATTATGAGATATTTGAGGACCCTCGAACCATTGGCTTCACTGTTTGTTGTCCGGAAGATACGGTTCGACTCTGCAGAGAGATGTTTTTTAAAGCTCCGCCCAATGAGGCGTGACAGCTCCGCCCCCTCACCTGCACGAGTATCTGCAGCTCTACAGCGCCCACTGCAGGACAGTTTGAGTACTGCAGAGATCTGCACACACCACTACTGAACATCAGACTGACTGGTAACACATCACTCATCAGACTTTAATCAGATTTTTTAATAATGAAGATCCTCCAGTGTTGAAGTGACACATTTTCATTATTTTCTGATCACTTTTGTGCTTTGTGACAGATGATTGTAAGTCAGTTTGTCGTTGTTGACATGTGAGAGATTATTGTTGATTCATTGTGACATCAGACGTTTTTTAATTTTTTTAGATGGTTTTGGGAATCTTTTGGTAACTTTAGTGTTTGTTTACAAAAATATGACCAGACAGAGATCGTTCACGGCTGTTTTTATTTGGTGTCTGTAAAATAGCCATGTGCTAATGTCAGAGGGATGTATTGTGTTTGAGGTACGAGGTATATAGTCTGAGACGGATATTTATGAATGAAAGTTAAAGTGAAAGTCTGTATACACTGCACTAGTTTTCATTTGGTTATACCCACACTGTAAAAAATGCAGCATGAAGTTCAAACAACTTAATTTAATCTACTATTTTAAGTTTTGACATGTGATTAAGTTAACAGAATAAGTTGAAGTAGCAAAAAAAATTATGTTATAAATTATGTAATAATGCTGCATTTTTAATTAACTCACATATAAGTACAGGAGATGCACATCTTATTCAATCAGTGTTCATCTTAATGTTTTGAAATGGGTTCAGTGCATATCAGAAGTTAAAATGTTTTAAACTTCACATAGGATCTTATAAATATGGTGCTTTTGGTACAAGATACTGGAAAACTGAGTCTGTAGATCAACTATAAAGGCATTCGTTCGATCTTTTATCATTCCAGAAACATCTCACACACCATGAGGATTTACAGTATTCATCTATCAGTTATGTTTCATTATAATAGAAATATTAATGTAACTGTATTTCATATCTGATGATATAAACAAACACACATCGATTCTGTGTAAAATAACTCTGAATGTGTTTTTCAGAATATGAAGAAATGATGCAAATTCAGGCAGATCAGATCTATATTCTTCACTATAGATAACTAAATCATATTTCTTTTGAAGTTTTAACACTCCTGACTCTAATGCAATTATCATGTGTAAATAAATGAAATGATTGTGAACATGACTCCATTCATGTAAACATTTGTTATAAATAAATATTTGTAGTAAATTGCTGTAATGTAATGTGTTGATTTACATCATTCACGGTGAGATTAAGTCAAAAGTTTTAATTTGAATCATACTGTATTAAACATTGTTATAATCTTTGTGTTCCCCATACTGCAAAAAAATATATATTTTTTTAAATAAACAAAAAATGGCCTAATAATATATGTACTGAAATACATTTTGAAAGATGTTTACAAAAAATGTATTTTTTAACAATTATTTGATATTTTATTTTAAAGCAGTTATATTCACATTGCACTGGAAGTAAAACGTTGTATGTTACAAACCTGTAAACATTAAATTAAATATATTTTCAAAAGCAAAAATATACTTATAATTTTAGATTTTATGTATTTTATCCTTATACTTTATAAAAACTTGTAGATTTTGGCCAGGAAAATATATGTGGTGTATGGGTTGTAAAATTAGAAATGTATTTGTTGCCCCTGAAATACATTTTGAAATATATGTTAATATATGAAATCAATTGAGCATTACTTTCTACAAAATGTATTTAGCATATATATATAAAACATTTTTGGCCAAAGAAATTTATATTTTGCTGTATGTGTCACTGTAATTTCAGACAGTGTAAGTTACAGACGTGTGAATAATTAGTAATTAATTTTATTAAAGTCACAGGTAAATAACATTAACCATTGTGATCTAAGTGCTAAACGTGCAAAAACAATACATTATAAAAGAAACACCAACAGAAATAAAAAATTGACAAGACAAAATTCAAATGTGCAAGCATCTGATAATGAAATAATTCAACAAACTCAAGAAGATTTAATCAATCAAACATCCAGAGCATTGACATGATGAAGATTATACAATATAAAATGATGACATCACTCATGTAGATTTAAGCGCTGTTATTTATTAACTGCACTACAAAATGCTGCATCTTACCCTGAAAAACTCCCAGGAATTCTGGGATATGTGGTCGGTTTGGCAGTTTGTGTTTTTGGGGTTTCAAGTGTAAAATGAATCAATTTGACATTACAATTCTGATCAAACCCTTTGCACAAAACAATTCCAGGTCAAATCAAATCAATTTAATGACAATGAAGCGGTCACAATGTAAAACAATCCTACTGTATAATCCTATAAACTGATGTAATGGTGTTTAATTAAATTATCTTTACATTTTAAATGCCCTATGACCTGGATTTGTGAACAGGTTTCCAAAGATTTATCAAATGATCATAAACTTAACCCAAGTGTATGATGTGTGTTTGAGATTCTGAGAGAGTAAACAGACTGCAGTAATGTATTTGTGTTGTGAATTTCAGTCTCACACATTTGTGAACTCAAGTTTGTGTAGCTACATATGTTTGTGTTTCCATACGTCTGTTTCCAGTCTCATTTGCTCTGTATTCACCTCCATCACTTTTAAAGTCCTTCCCATGATGCTTTGCTCTTTCAAGCTCTCATTATTTCCTGTTCCTCTTCTGTATCCCACACAGACACACACAGTGTTCTTATGAAGTGATGATCTGACCTGACCAGGTCTCGTGTTTAGTTCCTGGTTTCAGGTGGGTGATGGTGACCTCTACAGCCTGGACCTTCAAGTTCTTAGGTGGGATTGAACAGACTTTATACGTGACCTCATCTCCCTCCATAGGGACGTATTCACCCTCCACACTGACATGAGACAAACACATTGAGTTTTATTATTATTATACTAGAAGTGTAGTGCATGTAGAATTATTGTTTATTTTTAGTTCCTGTTAACTAATGCATTGACTAATGCTTTGTAGAAGTGTGGTGCGTGTAGAATTATTGTTTATTTTTAGTTCCTGTTAACTAATGCATTAACTAATGCATTGTAGAAGTGTAGTGCGTGTAAAGTTATTGTTTATTTTTAGTTCCTGTTAACTAATGCATTAACTAATGCTTTGTAGAAGTGTGGTGCATGTAGAATTATTGTTTATTTTTAGTTCCTGTTAAATAATGCATTAACTTATGTTTACAAATACAACCTCACTGCATTTACCAATCTTAGTCCATGTTCAATTTAGCATGTACTAATGCATTTGTAAAATCAAAAGTTATACTGTTAACATTAGTTATTGCACAATGAACTAACATGAGTATCTGTAATGGCATAAACTAACATTAACAGAGATTAATAAATACAACAACTCACTCAGAGATGTGCACAAAGATGTCTTCTCCACCATTAGCCGGTCTGATGTAACCATGACCCTGAGACCTGCAGAAACTGATACATACACCCTTAAAGACAGGGCCTGCGTTTGCCCGAACGGTCCTGCACACAGAGAAAGAGATAAATAAATAAATAAATCTCCTGTATCTGATCTTTCTCTGGTGTGTAAACACTTGTATTGTGTGTGTTTGTGTCTTACGCTGAGTATGATCGTGTGCGTTTGGTGGGCAGTGGACTGAGTAAATCCCCAGACTTCAGCGTTCTTCTGTCCCACTCCCACACCCGACTGCTGTCTCTCAGGATGGGGAAGGATAATGAGAGAGGTGTTGATGGAGGAGACCGGAGAGATGAATCGGATGGAGACGACAGATCTGTTTCTGCCATGATCACAACTTCAACACAGACCTCTGTAGAGATTCACTTCACTTTAATATTTCAACCTGCAACAGAGAAATAACACAAACTACACACATAAAACAGTTTGCCTGTGATTGATGATGACACACTCAGTGTACTTTATTGTGTTTGCACTGACACATGTGGTCCTGAGATACGTGCAGATAAACACATTTAGTTCTTCTGTAAAGTCACTCCTGTACAAAGACTCTGTCTGTGTGTTTACATGCAGGACAGCCTGTGCCCGGGGCGCCAGAGATTCATGCCCGGTTCCTCTCGTACAAAAGCATCTATTATTTATTTTGCGTCTAAGGAAAACAGAGAACCTCTCTGAAAGCAGAACCATTGAATCAACTCGTCAGATGTGATTTCAGTGCCTCTATTTAGTTTAATTTGTTCAGAATATCAATACTGTCTGTGTGTTTGACTTAACAAGTGAGACACGGATAAGGTTTTATTAAGCGTGCTGTGACTTTTTCTAACTAAAAACACCGAGCATCAAATCACAGCGTCAAATGAGACGCGCGTGAAAACGCTTGCAGGAGTTGAGCGATGCCCTCAGCAGCAGCATCCGCTTCCAGAATCTTCTAGGGGGCGTGACTCAAAATATACTGAGCATTTATAAAACATATATGCGAGTTAAACTAACTAGCAATATTATTATTGAAGTCACCGGTATTATTCGTGTAACCTGCTAAACGCGCGCCACACAGACGCTTAACAATAAAGCAACTATTTAAATAGTCACCGTAATGATTTCACCAGCTTGGTTCTGTTGTTATTGTAATGCTATTGTAAAGAATAATAGTTGTTAAAAGAGACTAAATGATGCACTTACCACTGCTGTCTGGAGTTCAGATGTTCATCACGTCCCGATCACAGATCTGATATAAATCACCAGCACTGATGCGCGCGCGCGTGTGTGTGTGATTCCCATGCGCACGAGTTTACCGGGAGAATCGCTGATGACGCATCGAATGCGTTCAAATGACTCATTGGAGCATCATATGTGCTTACATAAACACCAGCAGCTCGCTCCAATGTATTAATAATTGAAAACAAATTCATTTTGAACAAAATCTGCCTATAAACTCATTTTTATTAGAAAAGTCGCATACAAGAAAATGAGATCAGGACGTCAGAGGCTAAACTCTGCATCACTCGCACGAGCAACAAGCTAAAGTACTCAAGACAGCTTTCATCAATGTTTTTGGTTTGTTTTGTGCAGTTATGATAGATCAAGTGGGAATGATTTGGGGGGGGGGGTTAAGGCCATCTTAAACCTGGATTTGCCATTTAACACCACTGTAATAGTAAATGTTCTACTTGTAAGACTCATAGTAGTCTAAAGTACTGTTTTAAGGGGACATATCATGAAAATCTGACTTTTTTCATGTTAAAATCAGCCTAGTAAATGTGATAAAGATCAACCCAGTGACTTAGTTTTGGTAAACCATTCTCTGCAACCATGTGAAAAAATAGCTCTTTGAATTTTGGCTCCCCTTGTGATGTCAGAAGGGGATCTTATCATAATAATACTGCCCCTTAATCTACACTATCCAACCACAGCACTGACATTTAGTGCAGAAAGAAAATAATTGACAGCACAATTGAGTTTCAATTTCAACAAACCACCATTATGGTGATCAGTGTTTGCATTATCAGCTCAATTGAATATAAAAGAACACAAAACAGGACATTTTACTACAAAGTGTCAATTTTAAAATGTTATAATAAATTATCTGTGGGGTATTTTGAGCTTAAACTTCACATACACACTCTGGGGATACCAAAGATTTGTTTGACATCTTAAAAAAAGTTTTGGGAAATGCCCCTTTTAACACAATGCATTTAACAGCCGGCAAATGACAACAAACAGTAAAGTTGGATTTCAATTACCTACAAAAATAAATTATTGTATTTTCTCAAAAACAGTTCAAATGACTCATCATACGTAAGTTTAAATATATTTTAATATCACAAAGCAAGCTAGATACAAATGAGATTTTCCATATCTAATCCTGTGTAAATTAATTTCTCTGTACAACAAACACAGCAAACCTGTACTTAAATCTTAAATCTTTACAATCCCCTAAACAACAGCAACGTCACAACTTATTATTTTTATTCAAATGATCATTAATAAGTTTACTTTATGTGTTTTGTATTGGTCAGCACCCTCTGCTCACTGATTGGTCCGTGCAGCTGTCAATCAGCTCAGTTCATTAAAGTGTGACACATTGTAACTCTGCAGTGATAAACTTCTGTTGAGAGATGTTAACTATTCCACCAGGACAGAAGACCCAGACCCGGTTCACTCACAGAACCCTAAGGGACAGAGACAACATGATGTGATTTACACATTTACAGTTATTAAAATATACACTATAAAGATTTATAACCGAGTGAATATTTTCACTTACTATAAGAGTGTATGGAGATTCTTTCTGTTGTGCACTGTCATCTGTGCCAGCAGGTGGCGCTGTGCCAGCTGTGCCCGCCGCACTGGAGGAGTCTTTCTCTGTACTGGGACCAGTGGGCGACGTGTCTATAAAAACCTCGTCCATGACCCGGAAACGAATCTCTTCTCCCTGGTCCATGTAAAGGTCATGTGCGCCCTCATCCGTCTCATACTCCCACATCCACACCTGCTCCGCCTCATCGCTGTGCCAACCGTAAAGGAACAAAGCATGCTGGGTAGATGACATCATCATTCAGGCCATAAAGCCAGATTTGTGAGTATGTAGTGTGTAGTATGTTGGTTAGGAGAGGTAACACAATTTGTTGAGCATACATCAAATGCCTGTGTGCGTGTCAAATGAAATATACTTTACAAGGCTGTGTTTGACTTTGTTACTTTTATGTTGTTTTAAACCCCATGTAATCCCAATTATTTTTCATAAAGAAAACAAAATGTGACGTTACTTCATACAGGTTTAGAACAACATGAGGACAAGTGAATGATTTATCTCTTTATCTTGTGTTAAAGCTGTAACATTAATCTGTGTAATGGTAATGAAGTTATCAGGAGTAAATAATCTAAGGCTGCGTCCGATATCGCATACAGTGACAGTAGGTACTGAATTAAGATGATCGACCATTAAAACATTAGGTACTATATAGTATGAATGTGAATAGTACACATCTCGTGTGGTTCTGTGTGATTTGGACAACATCAAGATACGCCCCCGCATTAAGTAACGTCTGGTCCTGTAAGCTTGCAGTAATCACAGACAGACTCATCTCTACTTTCGCTGACTGTTTTTGGAATACTATTAATTCAGACATGCCACTCGCTTACTGCTTTTCGTCTACTATATAGTATGGAAGTAGGCGGTTCAGACACAGCCTAAGTGATAATTCAGGATACAATTTAGCCGGTTGCTGTAGTGACTCTGGTGGGATTATGATGTCATCAAAAAATCCAAGTGTGACTGTGAAAGTAAAAAAACACCAATTATTATATAGTATTTAAATGCGTCACTTTGTAAACAGGGATTATATTTAGGTGAACCAGATTTTCATTTTCAAGCAAACCAGCATCTATTTAACCAAAACTCACTGTGAACTCCTTCTGCACTACAGCCCTTAATCTTTCCCACAAGAATCTCATCCAGAAACGGATGAAACACCACATATCTGAAATGAACTGAGAGAGAGAAAGAGTTAGTTTGACTCAATAGCTAGGTTTACATGCAACTAAATAATCTATTTGTAATCATATTGATGGCTCAATTGGATGGAAAAGTCTTCATTTAAACACTTTAATCAATACGATTGAGGTCGATCAGATGCAAATTTTGATCGTATTGCGTATTGAAAGTGGTGGTGTAGTCCAATCTGTGATCCGATCATCAGGAAAAAAGAAATGTAAACGTGTGAATCATAGATAGTATTTTCTCAATCGGATGCAGAAATACAAGTGCACATGCGCAGAAGAATTGTGCTTAAGTTTACGTCTAAAATATTTACGTCTCACATGCACACATATTAAAGTAATGTTGTCACGTGACGTACATTCTGTAGCGTTCATGTCTTTGATATCATTACATAAACATTACATTGTTTATGTCTGAAAACTTCTTAAGAACAACTTTCTTTAACTTAAATTTGACTTTGTACATTTATCCAGAGATAAAGCATGAACTTGAGCTGTGTGCTGCGTTGCCAAATCCTCTGCTTTTTAATGGAGTACAGATTTGGGTTTCTTTTAAACGGTTTAAGAGAGTTTATATTTTTCTGTGGGTTAAATATGCAAGGACTTTGTTTATTACTTATTGGTTTTTGGGCTGTGAATAATCACCGGGATGCTTTTGGGCTAGTTTTGAATGTCCATTCTGTCCATGTCTGGAATCTAGCTGTGCGCTTGCGCAGACATTTGGTTCAGATTATATTGAATGTACATGCAAACAAACATTTAATCAGATTGTAATGTTTAGGGTTCATATAAACTGTACTTTCTTAACCTTCAATTGGATTAGATTCAATATTTGGTGCATGTAAACATAGCCAATAAAAAACACTCACATCAGTACCTTTAGTGTGAGATGCTCCGTCTCCCGGAAAGATGTATGAATCGTCCAGTTTAGTGATGTCATAAAGACAGATACATAAACCCACATTATACACAACCTGTAGATACACAAACACATATTATACACAACCTGCAATGAGATATATATACACAAGCCCACACTGTAACAAACTGTGCACAAGACAAAGCAGCTACACAAATACACAGTCAAATTAACAAATAACAAACCCTACAGAACCAGAACACATCTGAGTATTTGTGTTAGTGTTTGTGTGTGTGTGTGTGTGTGTGTGTGTGTGTGTGTGTGTGTGTGTGTGTGTGTGTGTAGACCTTGTTGGCGAGTTTCTTGTTAAGTTCTTCTGCGATGGCGTCATTCAGGTGTCGGTGGAAACTCCACGGAGGGATCCGGACTGTGTCCACCATCTCAACTACCACGAACATCTTTAACCAGACCAGAACCGAACCGAACCGATCAAACACACGGAAGAGCCGACTGAATTACCCGCAATCAGATGATAAAGACAAAACAACACAGATCTCTTTATAACCAACCAGAGACTGATCTATGAACATTGATGTTATGGATTACATATATCGCGTTAATACACAAATAAACTGATAAACAGCTGTAGTTTATTCATTACTTTACCTTTATATTCAGTGTATCCACCGTGTGTGCGCAAGCAGATTGAAGTTATTCCGCTGTTTCACTTTATACATTTGCACTCATAAACAATAATAATTTGATAACATGATTTGAACGGAATGACAACAGCTACACGTGTGCCGAATCACGACAGTAGCTGACGCTTTACGACTCTGACGTCACCGTCAGTTCTATAACGAACACAAAAAATGAATAACAAAACAAAAATGGGCAAACAATAAACCCAACAGCATATTATTTAGAACAGAACCAAGGAATTATGTTGAAACTATTAAAAGTTTTAGAAATAAAAAAGCAAAACGAATGTATACATGAAACATTTTCTTTATTTTAAAATATCCCCATGTTGTTGTTTATTTTTTCTTCCTTTGGTTTGATACATTTGGTAGATATTTTGAATGTAATAATAAGCACATTGTGATCCTTTTATATATGTATGTAATGTTCTCGTCTTTTATGTTATTAAAACTCCATTTCCCATAATGCAGTTGTACAAGCGTTTAATATTTCACTATGCCCCCTACTGACCGGACACTGCAGATGTCAAACGTGCAGCCAATAGAGGGTCTGTTGCTACAGCATCTTTTATTTTTAGCCCTCCGCAGCACATCCTTAAATATGGAAATATTTATTCGCCGAATTAATTAGAGACTTAATAAGACATAAGGAGTTTAACCTATAAAAGTTGTGCTGTTTAACCAGTCCATAATGTAAAAAAAATACAACCCATATGATTAAAATGTTAACAGTACTACATTAACGGTATACATTGGTTCATTTGTGAATCTGTAAAACACGTTATATACTAAATTACAATGTTATCAAATTTGTGGATTTTTCACAAGTTTGCAGAGGGGTTAAATAATTGCGCGCATGCAGAAATGAGTCCCGGCTGAAACAAATCACAGCTGCGTATAAATGCGCGAGGCTGTCAAACACTGAAGTTTCCTCAGGCGCGTGCAGCACGCTAGCAATTAAACATTAAATAATGTAAAAAAATATCATTCAAATGTCACGGATTTCAGTGAAGGAATCTTTATCCACGCCACCACAACAACGTTTCGATACTTTAAACGGATTCATGAAAATTGAAGGCGCGTGATGAGAACGCACGGTTGAATCAGTAAGTGTTTTATTTCTCTTGGGTTAATGCATTCATTATAAACCGTTCTAAAAGAGCAACATAATTGTTTTGTTCTGGACTCTGTCATGTTCCACTGCCACATTGATAATGTTTGTTGTTGTGTTGAATGAATTTATTTCAAAAAGTGACACAGTTATGCAAATATAACAGATGTGGTTGTCAGAAGTCAACGGCGTGTCAGTGCGCATGTGCAGGGATCCCCTGTCAATCAAATCATTAAAGGAAACTCCATTAAACATGAAAAGTTTAAAGGATAGTTCATCCAAAAATGAAAATTCTGTCATTACTCACTTTCATGTTGTTACAAACCTGTATACACTTATATGTTCTGATGAAGAGGAATGAAGAGATTTTTAGGAATGTTTGTAATCAAACCATTTGTGAGCCTCATTCACTTCCATAGTATTCTTTATCCTTTAGAATTCTATTCTTTGACGCTCAAAACAATGTACAGGTTACAAATAATGATAAATGATGATGATGACGACAACAACAATACTAATAACAAAACACCAATAAAAATAACAAAAGCGTTTGCTAAATGACTACATTTTTAAAACAAAAAGGAAATATATTTTGAAATGTCATTGTTAATCGGTGCTGTAGTCCTCCTGTTTATCCAATCACACTTTTGCAAAAACATGATACACACACATGCGTGGAGGCATTTCATAGACAAAATGGTTTCTATACTGTACAAACTGTATATTATATCCCCTAACCCAAGCCATAAACTTCACCTTCACAGAAAACTTTGAACACATTTAAATAATCCTCATTTAGTTTGTTTTAAAACTTAAGATGTGAGGTGTGTTTGCACTATCCCGCAAGCTGTATAATATAATTGTATAAGATACATTCACATAAAGTGTTGCTATGTGTGTTGTTGTGTAATGGTGATTATGGGATTTATGTGAAGTTCGATGAGTGTAAATGTTTACTTTTGTTTGGTTGAGGAATAACTCTGTACTTGTCGTCTTTACAACATCAAACACATGGCTGTGACATTAGATGAATGTATGACATTGAGTGACATTGAATGTTTGCTGTGAAAACTCTTGTTGTTTCATTTATCAGCGTATCAGCATGGAGTACAGAGCAGATATAAGCAAACTAAAGTTTAAATCATCGTGTCACACATAGTCTTTGTGTTCATCTTTCTATAAAAGCTATTAAAATGGTATTAAATATTTGAATTGGTACAGATATAATGGTTGGCTTGTTATTTGGCAATCTTCCTTCTACACATTAAAATGACTTTGACACTGAATGAAAGCTTTATAGGTGTTAACTGTGTGTCATCACGGTGTGATATGAATGTATGAGAGTTGAATGATGTTGAAGATCAGTGTTTTGAAGATGCACAGTGATGATGTCACAGGGAGTGGCGTGGTGCATTTTGGTAGGTGTAGTTTTTAAGCCCTGTCTCCAACAGCACAATTTTACCTGCTGTTCCTTAAAGGAATAGGCAGACTATGTGGTATACGGTAAATGACCTAAAGTCCCAAAGAGTAAGAAGTCCATACATACCCTTTTCATCTCCATGCGTCCCGTAACTCTGTCTGACGCGCTCACCGTTAGCCTAGCTTAGCACAAAGACTGGAAGTAAATGGCTCCAGCTAGCATACTGCTCCCAACAAGGGACAAATTAATGCCAACATTTTCCTATGTATATGTTGTGATTTTGTATAGTCACAGTGTTTACAAATAATGTCGTATGAGACCGATATGAGACAATGAGTCATATAAGGTAGGTATGGACTTGGTGAATAAGCTAAATTCCTTTTAAAGGTTTTTTATGTGCTGATGTGAACCATTAACGCTATTAAAATGATCTGCAGTTAATGTAAAATTCAGTGTGTATACTGACGTACAGTGTGAAATACACTAAAGTTCTTGAAGGCGTTCATGTGCAGATTTGTCCTATGTGATTCAGTGTGAATTAGCCTTTAAATAAAACATTGCTTTTGTATTGTGAGACAAACACTTAACAATAACTTATTATGTTTGTTGTATAATTCAGTTTTAATTTGGCTTTAGAGTAGACCGAATATGTTTTATCCTCTGGGTTTACGTAATCATAAGTGCTTTAGTGAGATGGACAGATGAGAGGTTTCATCATTAAAGATCATCATACTGTAGTCTTTAGCATCTGAAATGTGCAGATATACACAGTTTTGTATGTTTTACATTCTTATGCGTGTTGTTTTTTGTGTGTTTGTCTTTCCAGGGGCTTTGAAGAAACTTGAGCCGTTCACACACTGCAAACACCCATAGGGTCAAGATGAATTTTTTATGATCTGATGTTTTTTTATAATGATGTTTGACGAAAGAACTCTTATCAGGGACCCTTACTTTTAATTCAAAATCACGGCCACAACTTACACCTTAATATTTACAAGAAATGTGGAGACTGTTTCTCTTTCACCCAAGATAATTCAAGATATAATCATGCATCTGGAGGTGAAGGTTGCTTTGAACTTCATTGTGTCCTATTTGTATAACAAGCTCCCGCGCCGGAGGGCGGATTTGTTCGGCGAGGAGCTGGAGCGAATCCTAGTGTCCCGTTTTGAAGGCCATTGGTACCCCGAATCTCCGTTACGTGGTTCTGCTTTCCGCTGCCTTCATCTCGGGGCTCCCAGGGATCCGGTGGTTGAACTTGCGGCCAGGAGGAGCGGTCTGGACACGGATGAAGTTCATGATAACGTTCCACCTGAGTTAAGCATTTGGATCGACCCTTATGAAGTCTCTTACCAGATTGGAGAGAAGGGCGAAGTGAAAGTTCTCTATGTAGACGATCCACTGGATTTAGGGGGTCAACGGTCAGATGTAAGTGCACTTAAAGGAGAAGAAGAATTTGAGGAAGTAAAGAATCTGGGCTTTAACCCAGAAGCTCAGGTGTTTGTGCCCGTTGGAAGCCGGTTGTCACCCGTCTCACTTTCAGGTTCTCCGACTCCTCTCTCTACCTCGTCCTGCCTGGGGCCGTTCAGTTACGCTGCCCCCAGCACCCCTACCCACCCGAGTCCTCATTCTTCCAACACCTCCACCCCGTCCCCAACCAGTGCGGGCCTCGTGTACCCAGGTGCCGGCTTGCGTGCCATGCCCCAGCCCATCACCTTCACTACAGCAAGCTTTGCCGCAACCAAATTTGGCTCCACAAAGATAAGGATGAGCGGAAACTCCTCTGGTACCGGCGCTGTCCATCAGCAGAGGATGATGACTTGCTCGCCCTGCACCGTTTCCCCACCTGGCCTGATGAAGCACAGACCCCTTTCTCTCTCCATGCACTCCCTGACATCTCCTCCCGTCTTCAGCCAGCTGTCACCAGATGCCAAAGAGTTTGTGTTTCCAGCTTCTCCGAGACCTCTGTACTTTGATGCTGAAGCTCCGACTCCTCACGTCTCCTTTGATCTGTTCTCCAGGCCACCACCGGCTCAGGCGATGGGAATCATGGGTGGCAACAGTGGGATTTCCTTCATGGATAATCCTGCATTTGTGGAGGGTCTTGGTGGATACAACCTGCAGTTTTCTGGCCAGGTCTTCCAGCCGGTGGTGTTGGCCAACTGAAATGAAGGTTGTGAAATGTTTTCCCTGAAGACTGTTTCTGAATCAAAGTATTTGTTAGTTTCCCATTTCACAATTTGTTTTATTTTGACCAAGTGTTGCACATCTTTGTGTTTTGTTTCTGTGATTGCCCAAATGTTTCTCCATATTAAGACCTCTTGTGCATCTCTTTTCTTCTGCTTTGACAACAGATGCTCATTTTTAAACTGATTCTGGAAAAAGTGCTAATGCTAGATGCTAATTTGGAATTTTGGGAATGCAGCAGTGTTTCTAAAGCTGATTTTGTGATGTGATCAGACTGTTAATGTGACATCTCAGTGGTCATATTTGAAGATTATTGTAAAGTTTATGAATTGTTCACCATCCTGAGCTCACGTCTTGTGTGTTTGTGTGTTCATTCAGGCTTTAAATGGACTACAACAAACAACAGCTTTGTTTGAGCTCAATTTAGCATATTCCAGACCAGCGTTTAATGTGGATATTTCTTAATGACAGCGTTTAGTGCACTTGATAGTTGCAGTTGTAAAAGCAGGACAGAATGATTGACAGGTGTATCTACGTCTCTGATCGTCTCTTATACACACGGTATGTTGGTCAGCAGTGTGTGAAGGTGTTCAGGTTGACGCAGGTGA
This sequence comes from Paramisgurnus dabryanus, assembly GCF_030506205.2. NCBI lineage: Eukaryota > Metazoa > Chordata > Actinopteri > Cypriniformes > Cobitidae > Paramisgurnus > Paramisgurnus dabryanus. The sequence goes on along the minus strand of NC_133339.1, from coordinate 16,299,347 downwards.
TGATGTGTTCTACCACACTGTTGTATTCATGCATTTTTCCTTGTATGCTTTTCAGAGGTTTGATATGAAAGCGATTTTTACATGGAGAATTGCACACCGTTCTGTTTGTTTTCACATATCTAGGATGATGAAAGTTAACGTCATTTTTACTGTGTTATTTGTGAGGTGGTTGTGAAGACTATTCAGGACACTGTGATGGATGTTGACATCATCGTGTCCAGTTGTGACGCACTTTACTCACACAAGACCTCACTAAAAAATAAACGCATTAGATGTTAAATGTCCTCTATTCACCCTTAAATAGTCGTTTGCGTGCTTGTGTGAAGTATAGATGATTGTATTCAAATGTGTGTCCTGATCCGGCTGTGACGTCTAACATTAATCTGTGAATGCTGACTTGATATAACTTCAGATGTGCTTTTCATTTAATTTCAGATTTCTCTATAAATGCTATGACTTGGGTGTATTTTTACATTTGTTTATAATTTACTTACAATTTTTCTATTTTTGCTGTTTTTCAAAAGATTTATCAAAGCGTTTGTAAAACAAATGAAGATATTTACTATAATGACATGAATGTGTATATATTTCTTATGTTTAAGATCTTTTGTTTAGTTTCTTACGTGCTGAAGTTATTTTTTCAGACTATATGAATATAAATATATATGCAAAATGAAATTAATAAAATGTTTAACAGTGGTAAAGGTGTCATTCTTTTGGTTGAATGAGTACAAGTAACCGCTAACTATTTTTGATTTGTATTTTACTGAATGTTGGTGGGTTTGAGCTTTAACTCGCTGCTTTTAATTCACCTCTTTCTATTATCTGTACGGTCTTATTTTATATTATGAATCAATAGAAATGACAACCTATGTTTCATGTTTGTTCTTATGTTGTGTCTTTGCATCACATCACTTCTATTTTAAAATATAAATGTATTTAATATAAGTATTAAATCGTGTACAAATTGGTTATACGATGACAAAGACTTAAGTTAAACTGTGTATTCATAAATTTTTAAATCACAGTTAAACATTATTGTTTTTAAGATGAATGGGTAATCTTGCACACCTACATTAATGGGAGCATAGAAAACATCAATGCCCAAAATCAAGAAAAAAAAAATCCTGCACATTAAAATGTAAAAGTTTTTTTTCTTTTTTTAGGTGCACTATAAATACTTTTAATTTCACACATATGGAAATTAAGAAACAAAGTAAAATTAGACTGTAGAAAAAGTGATACAAATTTTTGGTAACAATATTATAAATATTGTAATTACTTTTTAAGGCTTATTACTTGAATGTAATCTTCCTGATTTAATCATGTAAAATGAATTTTCTTTTTTCATTATTATATACCACATTATGATAAGCTATTAAGAAGAAACTGTTCTCAGTACTGGCATTAGCCCAGTTATTAACACACACAATTTTCATTGTGTCACCTACACAACCTCTAAACACAAGCAGCACTCTTCTGAACAACTTCAAAACTCAAAGAAACCAAAACTCTTCTAAATCTCAAAGATAAATGAAAATTTAACAAGTCTTTTCTTTTAATTAAAAACGTATGAAAAATTTGTGTGTAATTTCAAATTTTACTCTCCAAATGAAGTCCCATGCAAAGCATGCTGGGAACTACAAGTCCACTGCCTAGTTAATTATGTCTACTTAAATCATTCATGTAGACAACACAAAATTAAACTAATTCCCTTCTTACCTATTTAAATGGATAATATAAATTAAGTTGAATTTACTCAATTTGTTAATTTAGAATTTATTTTTTTAACTCTAAACTCTAATTTTTTAAAATAGTACTTTTAACCCAAAATAAAACTAAGGCACATAATTCTTTACAGTGTGAAACTTAATTTCATGTTGGATGTGTAATGTGTCAGATCTTTGAAACCGATGTTATGTAAGGATGCTCAACAGTATTACACAATCACACACAGGTAATAATGAAACGACACAATAGAGAAACACAAACTAGATCCAAATGTTGGGTGTGTGAGATTAAATGTTTATGCTGTAAACTCTTAAAAATAAAAGTGTTTCATGATGACATAGAAGAACATTTTCTGTCTAAATGGTTCTTTAAAGCACATTTCTGTTTCACTACAAATTCTTTTAAGGTGAAAAAAGGTCCTTAAGTTGATAAAAATGTATACAATAAATGATTCTTTGTTGAACCAAAAAAGGTTCTTCCATGGCATCACATTTATTTTTAAGAGTGTATGTCATAAAACATAAACCAGTATGTGTGTGTGTTCATGACTCTCTGTGATGCTCACTTGTGTGTGTGTGTGTGTGTGTGTGTGTGTGTGTGTGTGTGTGTGTGTGTGTGTGTGTGTGTGTGTGTGCTGCAGAAGAACATGATGTCACCAGCAAGAGCCAATCACAGAGCAGATTCACCATGACCTCAATAAGGTCATAGCTTTATTTATCTTTATTAATATTCATGATACAGTTATAAGACACTACCTTACACAGATCCATTTCAGATGACAAGACATGTTTTATTAAAACAGCACTTCAATCTTAAAAAGGAAATAATTTATTTTTAACAATGTATTGGCAACACTTTACAATAAGATTGTATTTGTTAACATTAGTTAATGCCAGTGGCGGTTCTAGACAAATTTCACTAGGGGGGCCAAGGAGGGACCAGTATTTTACCAGAGGGGCACATAAAAAAATGGCAAGAAATTATATTTAAAGATTATAGGGGTGGTTACAGGAATTAGTTTAAGATAGGACTAGGCCTTAGTTTAATTAGGAAATATAACTAGTTTTAACATACATTATACATTACTTGTGTGCATTTTGAAGCAAAACAAAGCTGTATTTTAAGATATGGCATTGCAAGTTGTTTTCAGTTTGGACAGCTCTTACATTTATTTTAGTCTAGGACTAGTCCCTTTCCGGGAAACTACCCCGTAAACTTTATTTTACTTTACAATCATATACTTTTTTATTTAATACAAGAGTGAGTGCAGGTGCAAAAGGGGAGCTGGGCTCTTTTCTAAAGCCCCCCAACCGAAAAGCATGCAAGCCTACTCAATAAACTTTATGAAATGCAAACTTTTATAAAGACAAACGTTTGTTTTAGTTTACATATAAATACACATTGCTAGACAGTTAGGGACCACAATCTAATCAACATTTAAAATAATATTTATTTTTAAATTGTAAACATTTTTATATGTAAAATTTAATTATATTGCTCCAATTTAATGCACGTATATGTAAGAGCATAATTACAGCGCTTTTTACAATGTGTAAACTTTAAAAAGTTAGCGAGATGTTGGTTTTGCCGGTTGTTGATGAGTAACAGCTGTAAATGATCACAACACTCAGCCACGTGCGTGAAGTTGGCCCCCCACCCAACGCAAAACGTCGGCAAAATATGCTCAATCGTTTGTGCTCCGTTTGTGCTGGTTTGTGCCGCAAAAATTTTCGTTTGTGCTGCTTTGGTTTTTTAGATATTAAAAGAACATTTATAGGTCATACTGAGGTCACGTAGCCCCCCAAAATGCTCCAAATTTACCCAAAATAGTCTTAAACGTTTGTGCTTCGTTTGTGCTGGTTTGTGCAGGTAAAATTTTCGTTTGTGCTGCTTCGGTTTTTATAATATTTGACATTGAAATAAGGCGATGACGTCACTCAGCCCCCCCACATGCTTCAAGTTCACCCAAAATATTCTTGTTTGATTGTGCTTCGTTTGTGCTGGTTTGTGCAGGTAAAAATTTCGTTTGTGCAGTTTTCGTTTTTTAGATATTAAAAGAACATTTATAGGTCATACAGAGGTCACTCAGCCCCCCACATTCTCAAAATTCACCCAAAATAGTCTTAAACGTTTGTGCTCCGTTTGTGCTGGTTTGTGCCGCAAAAATTTTCGTTTGTGCTGCTTTGGTTTTTTAGATATTAAAAGAACATTTATAGGTCATACTGAGGTCACGTAGCCCCCCAACATGCTCCAAATTTACCCAAAATAGTCTTAAACGTTTGTGCTTCGTTTGTGCTGGTTTGTGCAGGTAAAATTTTCGTTTGTGCTGCTTCGGTTTTTATAATATTTGATATTGAATTATGGTGATGATTATGGTTGGGAGGGGGTCAGACCAGGTACAAATTGATAACTTTTATTTTCTTTCACAAGCAGCACACATAAACAACTTTCTGATAAAGTGACCAAAAACTGTCTTTCAAGTGATAAACGCGACAAAACTGACAATGCATTTATATATTTTTAAGGTAAAATGTAAGGCAACATTTGTTTAATTATTCCTCATAACATTTTAAAGCAACGATCTACAGAACATCACACAAAACATTTTGATAACTAAACCTAAAAATATAACAAAGGTGATCCTGCCTTGGAAACCTCGGCTAATTCAGTGTTTTTATTTAATTTGGAGATTAAGCGCGTCAAAGCAGTCATGACCAAAAAAAACGACAAATGACAAATAATTTGTGATTGTTACTGCAAATTATAAAAAATAAGCTTTATATACAATTCATAAAAACACTGAAATTAATTATTTTATAGACACTACGCGTTATTAGCACAGAAATACCTGCTTGCTTTCACTTTGATCATCTCCATTCACTTTAGATACAGAAACAACTGATAATATAATTTATTTCAGGAATCTCTTTTCTATCATTTGAAAGTGAACACCATAATATTAAATCACAAGAAAGACAGTCGTGTCAGGCATAAATATAGGTTCGGTGCAGATATTTTCCGTTTCATCACGGAAATTTAAAGAAATTGCTTGCCTATTTGGTAGTTTAACTTTTGACAAGATAACCACTATGTTTTAAATACATTTTAAAAACTTATACCCGTCGAAAACATCCGTTTTTTAATGTTTAGTTTGATGAACTTCTAAACATGAGATGCAGAGAACCTAGCACGTTCGGCTAAATTGCATGCGCAAGCATGGCCAGCACGCAATAGTGCAAAATCTATACAACGAAAAGCAATCCAAAATGTACAGACTTAAATTAGATCAGAATTTACGTTTATAATAAATACAATTTTTAATAAAATAAGGTCAGAATTAACAAACTGCAGAACAAATGTGCAAAATGCCTCAAGTGCACGAAAACAAAACACAAGCCAAATAGATACACCAGATAACCCAGAGTGATTTATAAATAAAATAAAATGAAGAAATTATTAAAAGAATGAAAGTATAGCCAGAATTTCCAGCTTTTTCTTTTAAATGTAGAAACAAAGAGGCAATGGTTTATTAACATAGGAACCTCTTATGGACGTATAGCTCGGTCACAGGGGTTGCTGGATTTATTAACGCATTTTAAAAATATTTATTGAAAGCTGATAATTCACAAATTATTTGCAGAATTATAATAATATGCTGTATATTAATATATTGGGAGAAAGCTGTTATATGTGAAATCAGATAATGTGTGCACTCATATACGGCCAAAATTAAAGGATCCTCATTTCATAACACATCTGCGACGATTCGACTGTGAGATTGGTAGTCGAATCAGGGTTCTCCTATCATCGAATCTTCGACTATTCGGGGTCACCCCTAGGCGATAACCAGAAATCAGATAAATAGTATTTTAAGCCTTCAGAAAAGGTTTAAGTCTTTCTCCATCTTTATACTTGTGTGAACATTGTTAAGCAAAAAAAAAAAAAAAAAAAGAAATAACATCAGACTCTATTGACTATAGACTTTATTGAAATTAACAATACCATAATTCAAATGTCAAATATTATAAAAACCGAAGCAGCACAAACAAATTTTTTACCGGCACAAACCAGCACAAACGTAGCACAATCGAAAAAGAATAGTTGTTGGGTGAACTTGAAGGCTGAGTGATGTCATCACCATAATTCAATGTCAAATATTATAAAAACCGAAGCAGCACAAACGAAATTTTTACCTGCACAAACCAGCACAAACGTAGCACAATAGAAAAAGAATAGTTTTTGGGTGAACTTGAAGAATGCGGGAGGCTGAGTAACGTCATCACCATAATTCAATGTCAAATATGATAAAAACCGAAGCAGCACAAACGAAAATTTTACCTGCACAAACCAGCACAAACGAAGCACAAACGTTTAAGACTATTTCGGGTTAATTTTGGGCATGTGGGGGGCTGAGTGACCTCTCTATGACCTATAAATGTTCTTTTAATATCAAAAAACGAAAACTGCACAAACGAAAATTTTACCTGCACAAACCAGCACAAACGTTTAAGACTATTTTGGGTGAATTTTGAGAATGTGGGGGGCTGAGTGACCTCTGTATGACCTATAAATGTTCTTTTAATATCTAAAAAACGAAAACTGCACAAACGAAATTTTTACCTGCACAAACCAGCACAAACGAAGCACAATCAAACAAGAATACTTTGGGTGAACTTGAAGCATGTGGGGGGCTGAGTGACGTCATCGCCTTATTTCAATGTCAAATATTATAAAAACCGAAGCAGCACAAACGAAAATTTTACCTGCACAAACCAGCACAAACGAAGCACAAACGTTTAAGACTATTTTGGGTAAATTTGGAGCATGTTGGGGGGCTACGTGACCTCAGTATGACCTATAAATGTTCTTTTAATATCTAAAAAACCAAAGCAGCACAAACGAAAATTTTTGCGGCACAAACCAGCACAAACGGAGCACAAACGATTGAGCATATTTTGCCGACGTTTTGCGTTGGGTGGGGGGCCAACTTCACGCACGTCACGCAGCCACGTCACAGGAGAACAAGTGAACGTCACAAGAGAACAATTGAACAGTGTCCCAATGTGAAGTGAGCAAGAGTCCTTACCAGTGCCCAAACCTGCATACACATTCTCAACATCGGGAGGTTGGGAACAAATTGAGACACTCGCCGAGCAGCACCCGGCTAGTGGTTGGGTGCGCCGCTCTAATTTGCCCGTGTAGAACGTTAGTCGCATTAGTTCCGCTTTTGGCGCTCGCGTGTAAAATCAAAATAAATTTATACTTTTTTATTTGGTCAGCACGGGGTGGCCACAGGGGTGGCCAGGGACATCTCTACAGAGGCACGGGCCACCCTTGGCCTCCGTGTAGAACCGCCACTGGTTAATGCATTAGCGAACATAATCTGCAATGATCAATACTTCTACAGCATTCATTCATCTTAGTTCATTTTCATTTTAGCATTTACTAATACATTTATCAAATCAAGCATTATAACTGTTTACATGAATTAATGCACCATAAACTAACATTATTATCTGTACGGACATGCTGAAAAACTATATTGTTCATTTTAGTTAACACATTTACTAATACAACCTTACTTTAAAGGGTTTCCAATGTATTTTAGATTAATAGATCAATTTCATTGTACACATGTGTGCCTTTTATACAAGTATATTGAATACATAACTCAACGTATGGAGTGTAAGATAATTTCCTAAATAAGATAGCACCTCCCCAAAGGACACTGCATGGGGGCAAAGTGAGTGCCCGGGAAAAGCCTCTCTCCACGATTCACAGTGGACTTCCCACTGAGACACATTTGGGTTTCAAAGACACACCTTTAGGGTGTCATACATTTGTATTCTTTTCTCTAAAAGCAAACTGTATATGAAATGCTACATGCACAAAGAATCTAAAATCTGTATCTTATTTGTTTTCTATTGGAATGTCTCATTGCAAGTGGTTACAATGGTCTCACTCTTATAACAACAGAATTCAATGTTAAAGTATATGTGAAACTTCATTCAATGTTGATAGACACCTCCCTTTCTAAGCATAAACCAATCACCCACTGTATAGAGATTAAGGACAGCCCTTAGTTTTACCAACAACCAATCAGTACAAAATTCCTATATGCTTTGTTCTCTGGTTATTTAAGGAGATGTGTAGAAGATTTAGGGGGGACTTTCAATATCGAGAAATGCACCCCCATGATGCTGTCCTGGCACAGCATCATGTATTTTTATTTTACTTTGAGGAATCTGTAACCAGATCTTCATCTCCTTACCAGGTATGCAATGGTTTTTCGTTTGTTTCGTATTTGAATTGGAATGTAAATTGGCTTCTGAATTATGTGCTACCTACCTGGTTAATAAATTGTGTTTGGATTATTCTGTGTTGCTACGAAAGTTATTGACATGATTAGTAAATTACGATGTATCCTTGTTACCGCAATGTCTGAAAATCAGGCTAGTATTACGGACCAAAATCCCAGACTAGATGGCATAGTAGTACATCAGCGGAGGATTTTGGAGATCCGACTAGCACTTGGCGTTAGTTTAAGTTAAATTAGATGCGTGGAGGCTAATTTCCTGTTTAGAGTAACAAGTAAATGTTGTCTGACCACTCTAAATCAGATGAGCCTCAGCCTCTGGTTATTTCAATATTAATCTATCTAAGTTGCATATTAAATTATGACACGATTATACAAAACTATCATTGGAGAAGACGGTCAGTTTGTTTTATGATAGTGGTCGTGAGCCTCTGTTTAGAAATAAATATTGTAATAATTAAGTTGCACCTCTATGGGGACTAAATAAAGTATGTTCAGAGATGAGCACGCGTAAAAGGCGGCCTTCTGAACATATGGTCAAACCTCTAGCAGCGACCAAGCCTGATTCGGTTGTGATCGTGGGCCCGCATGATTATTAAATATTAATAAACGGCCGGTGCGTGAGTCCAAAGCGACATGAGTAGCCGAATGAACGGATGCAATAACAAGTAGGGCTAAACAAGAATAACCAAACATCCACCCAAATTCTGTAACTGTTAAAAGTAATTATCAATCCGATTTATATTAACATTATCTTGGAGTCAGATAATAATACAAAATTACATAAATCCCAAAACGTCAACTGCAAGCGCCGGAAAAGACAGAACGCGTTATAATCCTCGTTTGGATTCCGCCGTTGGGCCAAACGGATGGATGGGGTCATATTTGGACCCTTACAGGAGTTTACAAACATTTAAACTGAAATGAAACTAAACATAAAGGCGATCATTTGAACATCATCACATTTATTTATCACAAACATTACATGTTCAACACAGTGATTTAACAGATGAAAGATCTGAATGTGTTTATATTATACAGATAGAATAAAAACATCACTGAACGTAACATGTGTAAGAGAGAAGGACACGCCCACTGCACGCATCACTATGACATCAGCATGCAGAACATTATAACATTTAACCCATTTACAAAACAATCCTTAGTACTGCACACACATATAATATAAAACCAGAAGAGAAACTGTTTGTCAAACACAAGACCTAACTATACAAAAAATGTTTGTGCTGTTGAAAAAATGAAGATATAGAAGCACTTTGTGCTCTTTAAAAACAAACTTTAACCCTTAGTTTTAAACTGGAAGCCCATTTAGACATTTTTGCTGTTTTTAAATATAAATGTAATAAATAAATGTAAAGTCTCTTGTGTGAGGAACAGAGGTGTGTATGTACATTTATTACGCTTCATACATATATATCCCATATCAAGACAAGTACAAATATAAAGTTTGCAGATAATATTTGTGTAAAATTTTTTTTAAACCATTTCTAAGTCCATGAATGGTTTTTCATTCACAGAGCTGAGCTGCCAGACTCGAACATGATCACAATATAAAGATGAATTATTTGTTATTGCCTTGTACTGAATCCTGAAAACTAAAAGTAAATCCAGTTCAGAAGATCAAAGTCACTGCTAAAATCCCTGCACAAAGATTTGTGTTAAAAGAGAGAAATAAAGTCTGAATAATTGCAACAGGATGAGAAAAGCTCAGATCAAATCTACATGAATATATTCATATCATTCTGGAAGATAAACAGCTTCATTTATATACACCAGAACTCATCTGACCCAAAGAGACTGAAGGGTTTGTGTTAGGACGACACCTTCATTATCAAGCCCATAAAGATCCTCCTGAAATCATTATCAGACACGAGCAGTCGATCCTCACCCTCATACTGAAGATTATTCTATAACATAATTGCTTCATATAACATCAAGCCATGCACTTTATACACACGGTAAACATCTGTGTAAAGAATCATGGACTCAAACATGAGGAGGAAACTTTAGTGCAATGAAGACTCTCATGTGATTAATCTGTTGATATCGGTATGAATATCACTCCTGTCAGGGTCATGGGAGGGGTGAGATGAGGTAAATGTCATGACTGATGGTATTTTATATATTATGTGGTTCAGTTTGGCACATCCACTTGATCTGATGGAGACCTCGTGTCTCCTGAAAGCCCTGGTGACTGGAAACACACCCCTGATATCCTCTCATCATAACATTAACACATAACATGTGCTCTTCACTCATCACCACCTCATGCATCTGAATTACCCAGAATCCTCAGCTACAGGAATGACTGTTTCATCCAGATGAAGTTTGTCTGTTATATGGCTCCATATTTGGTTTCATACAGTGCCATGATTTTCTTGCAGCGGCCGCAGTCTTTCCGCAGCTCGGCCATTTCTTGTCGCAGCGCCGCATTTTCTCGCTCTAGGAATGCGGCGCGTACGACGATCTGATTCTCCTTTAGACGCCGAGCGTCTCGCGAGCGCTTCGCTGCTACGTTGTTCTTCTTCCTCCGTGACCAATACTTATCATCCTGAGACAAAACATTGAGATTAAAGCTGTTATAGGACAACATAAGTCTTTGTTTTTAAATATGAAACTTAAATATATAATATCAAAACAGATTTATATATTACAATTTTCATGTCCATTTACAACCCTAGGATTTGTCTTTAGAATGAAATGGTCTATTATTATCTTATTTGAAAGGGTCATGAATAATAATGTTAAGCTCTGCTCTGATTGGCTGTTTCTTCTTCAGTAGCTCTGTGTGTGTGTAAACAGATCTTATGTTTGAGTCTGTATCAGATTTTGAGGAATAATCAATAGTTTGGAGATTGTTAATGGACGTTTCTGAGTGGTTAGTTTGTGTTTTTTTCAGTATGCAAAACGTAACTGTAACGTCAATAGTAGAACTTCAGCCTAAACGCTAGCATATAGCATTAACTAGCATATAGCATTAACTAGCATATAGCGCTAACTAGCATTAACTAGTATATAGCGCTAACTCAGCAGTCACAACTTTGTTTTAGCATCGTAACAACATTGTAATTAATTTAAAGTTGGGGCATTCATCTCAACTGTAACGTCACAGTTGATGTTATGTTGATATTGGTCTGTTTTCCAGCGCTCTTTTGAGGTTTACATAAGGAGGAAACAATCGTGTTTGAGGCTCATGATATGTCATTACCATGTAAACAACTCTTATTATTCATCTATGCCTACATAAATACAGTTTTACATTCTACGGCACATAAAAAAAGTCACAAACCATAAAAAATTTGAGATTGATTACAAAAGAACAGATGATTACATTTATGCATTATACACTATATAATGTTTCGTTTACACCAGCCGCAGTAGAGGTGTCAAAAACGTGCTATTCGCACGTAGTTGGACCCTTGAACATTTAAGTTCACTCGCTTCATTTGCGCGTGAAATTCTAGTCATTCGAGAAATTCACATGGAAATCCACGTCATGGGAGGGGTTTCTGCGACTTTGCAACTCAGCTCGCTTCCTGTAATCACGTCACTACTACAGCAAGGTCCTAATTGGCTAACACGGCGCGGAAATCCGCAGAAGTTCAGATTTTTCAACTTGCACGTTTCCCGCGGCAACGTTCAATTCGCGCGGGCCGCGCCTTCCGCGCTTACCGCAATTGCATCTTTGCATTGAGTTAACATGTAAATCATTCGCGCTTGCCGCCTCTACCGCGGCTGATGTTAACGCAGCATTATTCAGAGAGAGAGAGAGAGAAAATGAGTGTGTAAGGTAGTAAACGAGTGAGCGAGCGAGAGAATCTCTCACCTTCGCTTCTTCAGGTACATAAACTTTCTTGGCCTTCTTGATCATGGGCTGAGGTTTGAGGTCGTCTTCAGTGAAGCGATGTTTGCGAGGGTTAAAGAGTTCTCCTCCAGGAACACTGGACAGAACCAGATCTGTAGGGTCCGGCTGAAACAAGATGTTCACCTCAATCTCTTCTGGATCAATAGAAGCAGGTGTCGCTGGGTCTGGATCATCTTTGGGTTCTGGTAAGAAACAAAGGTTTTCTATAAGTACTAACGGTACTGGATTACATCGAAATATCAATGTATAATAATCAGGGAGTGCAGTGCAATACTTCTGTTCTGGTTACAACAATAGTTCAATTTTAGAGAAGAAATAAGGGGTTCCAACACCAGATGCACAGCTCAGCGCCACGTCGCGTCTAGGACAACACGGAGGTATCGCACACCAGAATTGCACATTAAATAGTGCAAGCTTAGTCAGATAGCATCTACTTAAAAATGCAAAATATACGTTAGCAGCCAATGTTAATTGTTAAAGATTTGGGACAAATATGATGTTATTTAATGTTAAACTATGTGACTGGCGCTCGCGGCGCTGTGCATCCGGTGTGTGACCCCCTTTACTCACATGATAAGTGTCACTACACACAACATTCACACAAAAATGCCATAAAACATCAACTTGAATAACAGAAATCTATTTGTGCTCACCTTCTGTCATCTCTGTCACCTCCTGCTCTGTTTCATCCCTCACAGACTCCTGCTTGCTCTCCTCATCCTCCTTCTTTTTCTCCTCTTTCTCTTCATGCGTCTGGGGGACAGCCGAAGGTGAATCTGAGGCTGTGAGGGACCCCTGTGACTCCGCCCCCTGAACCTTACTCAGCTCCTCCTCCATTGTGACCGGAATCCCGTTCTCCAGCAGGAACTCATCCAGGTCCATGTACTCCAGGTGAAAGGTCTCACTGTCATATGGGATGGTCTTGTCCCAGATGGTGGGGGTGAGAGAGGCGGAGACTCCACCTGTGCGGCCTGAACCACCGCCCACAGCCCCGCCTGACTCACCATCACCTGCTGAACTCTGCTTCTCCTTCTCAATATCTGTGAGAGAGTATTATTTATTTCATTTAATCTTAATCCAATACAGTATCTAATCTTGTGATCTTTCAATTTCCGTTCCCACCCTACACATCTTACAATACGAATCATACGTATACTACACTGTAGTACTTTCATTACTGTACCATGGTGCAGCTCAGCCATTTCCAATGTAGGAACACAAACAAAACACAATGTGAATTAAATACAAATAAAATATTTGGACCTTTTACAATGACAATACCATGGGTTTTACGTGTACTATGGTAATACCATGGTATTCTTTGAAGTCCTATGTAAACACAGAGAAACCCGTGATATATAACATAGTACCATGACTATAACTTAGCTGTATTATGATGTCAACACAGCACTTTTGCACGGGAACTTTCTGTTCTTTAGAGACGCGTTCACACGCGCTGGATTCATGTTGATTTATCACGCATCAATGTCACGTGCACGAAACATAACGATTTGCATGTATTATATGTATTATCCTACATTGATGTTATTGTGTTGTATTACATGCACGTTTATAATCGATACTGGTTTGATTAGCATGTTAGCAAAGAGCAGGTTTATTTACCGTCGTCTTGATCCTGCAGTATATTTGGAGGAGGAATATTCATAATCTTCTTTAAAACAAAAGCAGATGATTTGTGTGGTGTTGTGGTCACAGTCACTGACTTCTGTCCGGACATCACTGCAGTATCTGTCTGTTAAATCTGTGTCGTCTCTGCGCAATAAAACACAAGCAAAACAACACCGTGTGTCAATCTACTCCAGCGTACTGCATTCAACACATCACATATTCATGAGGACACGCCCCCTGAAAGAAACATAACGCGCCGATTGGGTTTTTGCTTTTGATACATTAATATTAAGGATTAAAGAGATTCTCGCTTGCTGAGTGGTCAACTGCCAATCCACGTCATGTTGTGCTAAAACAATGAAGATCCTAAAAATGAGATAGGATCTTTATAAAACATGTTTCGTTTGATAAAGACGAGGGGAGACGACGAGCATTGAACACAACTGTGAGGAGAGTTGCGTTTACTGCACAAAAGACGTTTGTTTATTGTGTTATTTCTGAAATCTATAATAAACAACGCCACCTTCCGAAACACATGTGAAATGCACCGAAACGTCACGGGACGGTTAAGGATCTCGACCTATGAACTCGACTCACGTTTCGCGTCAGCCATCCCTGAGAAATAATAATATATTTCCTCACAAACGCGGATTATTTAGCTTACCGAAGCCTCTCGGTAATTGATTTGCATTTAAAGAAAACATTTATAATCTCCTTTCACGCATATTGTTGTGTTACGACATCAGTTTTTTCTGCTGCTTCTACTTCCTCCTTTTGAACAAGCTTTCACTTTTACAAAAGTGCGGCAATAATGTCGTTACCAAGTCCAACATCAGAGACAGAAGGTAAAGTTTTGATCTATATTATTTCAATATAATTTGTGTTGTTGTTTAGCATCGATATATAATGTTTGAGAGATGAAGGGGACGACAAGACAGCATGCACTTACAAATCGAAAGTGAAACTAACATCTAAACGTGCAATACAATGCAAAAATAAATTGTACGTGTATAACACAACTGTGTAATTAATACAAAGCTGAGAAGCCTATTATTAAAAATCTATTTAAATAATAATTTATTTAATAATCTATTTAAATAGTAATTTAATTCATGTTTATATCATATGAAAGTTAAGTTTTTACTACAAATGCAACAGTAAAACCATGATTATTACAAATTAACCATTGTTTTGCTAAAGTATATAAACCATGATATTTGTTGTAAAATGTGATTTTACTACACTTTTACTATAATAAAACCATGGTTAATTTTCATGAGGACAATGAAGAATAAATCTCTTCCACACCACAGCCTGATATCTTTAGATTATTTTAAATACCTAACACGATAATTGGTTTTCTTTTCATTTTAATGCTAACTCGGTTTGAAATAATTTGACTTTTCTTCTTAAAGGCCTAACAAAGAGAAGAAAAGGAAGCTTTGATAGGGACGTACCAAATAGTAAGTAAATGTTCTCAGAGTTCTTATTCTGCTTATTCTTAAACATTAACATGTGGTTTCCTATGCAGTGTTTAAAATAAACCAGGAGTAAACCTTCATCTTTATTACATAACCATGTCTAGTTTTAAATGTATCCTGTAGGTCTCCATAGTTAAGGGGCCTACCAGGAAGACGGTTTATTTGGTTTGGGTTTAATGAAAGTGTTTCACCTTTAAGCCCAAAGCATACTTCAGTCGACTTTGTTTGCATGCCACTTGCTTGACGTAATTCTTATCATCAAGAGGGTCTATTTCGTCCATGTGCAGGTACGTGTACAAAAGTATGAGAAAAATATTGAGACAGGAGATAACATACACAAAGGTAATAAACAACGGTTGCACACATCATCATTGTCCTTCCTTTATTTTTTTTTTTTCCAAGAACAGAAAGCTGAGGAGCATTTCCTTCTCCATAATGTTTGATCTATCCTAAATACCACTTTGTGTGTTTATTCGTGTCACAAACACTTAAAACAAATAAGTGTTGAATAGGAAAAACATGGAAGTGTTTGGTGGCTTCTAAATTCATTTCTGTTTGGATCTTAATGAATGGAGTTAGGCTAAATGCTAACACATAAATGCTAACATTCATGAAAAAGATCAACCCCGTAACTTCCCTGTGATGTCAAAATGGGATCTTATTATAATGATAACACCTCTTAATCTAACCACGGCATGAAAGAGAGAAAATTATTGACAGCACATTTGAGATTCAATTTCAACAAACCGCCATTATGGTGTTCAGTGTTTGCATTTCATCTGCTCATTTACATTTAAAGTGACAATTTTAGCATGTTACAATAAATCATCTTCACATACTTCATATACAGATTTATTTTACATGTAAACCGTTTTGTGAAATGTCCCCTTTAAGACGTATCCTCATTTTTCAGTCTTGTGCTCTTCCCGCTTACGTCACGTGCAATAAAAAACTCATACCTACCTCAGTTATGACATTCAGAACATACGACTAAAAAGGGTATCTGTGGCGGAAAGTAGTTTCATACAAAAGAGGCTTTTAAAGACACTCCATTGTTGTTGTTTTTTAAAGACTTGTGCCGTCAAATTGTATAAACGCAATATCAACTGTGATTAGGCCAGAGGCACGAGGCTCTATGCTGATTTAGAGCCATGTCACACTCCTACTCCACTAATATGGTGTTAATAAGTAAAAAGATTAAGGCCTAAGTTTACTGGTTTATTTTAAACCCTGTCCAGGAAACCACTCATAAATATCAAAAATATACTCAACCTGTTTCTAATGGTGTTATTATTTTTTAGTGTCTTTAAGAATCGTTCTTGTAGGAAGAACTGGAGCTGGTAAAAGCTCTTCAGGAAACACAATCCTGGGCAGTAGATCTTTCAGAGCAGCTAAAGGTGCTTCATCTGTTACCAAAGAATGCTGGAAGGAGACAGGAGAGGTGGCCGGGAGAGCGATCACGCTCATTGATACACCTGGACTGTTTGATACTGAAACTTCAGAAGAGTTTCTCACACAAGAGATCAGTAAGTGTGTGAACATGACAGCACCAGGACCTCATGCCATTGTCCTGGTCATTCAGCCGGGTCCATTCACAGAAGAGGAGAGGATGTCAGTGCAGAAGATCAGAGCTATATTTGGAGAAGAAGCAGATAAACACACAATCATCCTCTTTACTCACGGTGATGAACTGACAAGCACTATTGAGGAATACATCAGTGAAGGCAATAAAGACCTGCAAGAAATCTTCAGGCGCTGTGGAGGAAGATTTCATGTCTTTAATAATAAAGAAACTGAAGATCGCATGCAGGTTCTGGAGCTCCTGAAGAAAGTAGATGACATGGTCACGGCTAATAAAGGTGGATATTACACCAGTGACTCTTACAGAGAAGTGGAGACCACACTGAAGACCAAAGAAGAAGAACTGAAGAAACTCTATGAAAAGAAACTAATTGACAAACAGAGGGAACTAGAATCCAGATTTAATGAGGAGAAGAGAAATCTCCAGGAGAAAATAGACAGACTAACAGCATCTGAACAGGAAAAAGAAAAGAAGATTAAAGATCTAGAGGAACTGAATCAGAGGAACAGATCTATAATGATTGAGTACAAGCGTTATTATGAGACAAAGCTCAGAGAAGTTAGACAGGAGGCAGAACTACAGACTCGTATCAGTGAAACTAAGATGACAAAGATCCTTACCAAGTTACTTAACCTCCAACTCTAATCATGTCAGTTCATCTGGTTATCTTTCTGCTTATCAAATTCACCTGTTTATATGTAATTGTTGTATAATTGCAGAAGACAGAGTTTAAATGTGAGGGGAGCTGTAATGAAGCGCTACAGGCCATAGACATTATATACGTAGACACCTCATGACGTGCTGGAGCGTTATCGTTTGTCGCTGCCATATTGGTTGGGTCTCCTCACTCTATACGCTAAAGAGTCAATCGGAGTCAACGGAGAGCGAACAACTATGCCAGTATTTTGTGCATCTTACCGTTGCAATAACCGGTGCAGTATTGATACCAGATCGCATGTGATTATCTTTCGCAAGTAAGATTGAACAATATTTTTGGTTATTTTAACATTTATAATATTATGTCATAGTAACTTACGTTACTTACGTGTAACCAAACCGTGTGAAGACATGGTAAATATTCGGAGACTGATGATTATTGTAGTTGGGGATACACTTTCCTCTGTAGAAATAAATGCAGGGGGCGCATTGGGGACCAAGATGGCCGCCGCCCTGATACGTCAGCTCAAATAGGCAGCGTTAGTCTATGAGGCGTCTACGTATATAATGTCTATGCTACGAGCCATTCAAATGTGTGCGTGAATCAAAAAAGTGAGTTATTTATGAGAGAAATATTCTCCAGAGCATCCTACAGGATATCACCGTTAGGGAGATTTAAATTTGAGTTAAGATTGTTTATCAAATGTTAATTATATCCATGATAATCCGTGCATCGATTAATTCATTTTGATTATATTGCTCTTTTATTCCATTTACTTACTGTGTAAATTAGTATATTGTATTGTATATGGTTGTAATATAAACATTGAATTTGAGCAGTTATCTAAATATTTTTTGTAGATTTAATATTCCACAGTCATTACTTTGCCCATTGTTAATGCTACTCTGACAATAATTTTATAATTTTTTGCTAAATGCATTTATAAGTATTTAAAGTTATATTTGCATAGTTTATTGTCTCTCATGTCTATCAATTTTATGTTTTATTATACAGACCACACACACCCTTCATTGCTACTTCAGTAAAGTTTTATCAAAATCAGAATGGTGTTTGACTCTAATCGGTCCACCAGGACAAAGTGTACCTTATTTTACAATCCAACAAATGTCCTGTCTGGCATAATCTAATCTTAATGATGGCAAGTTCAGTTTATAAATATAACATTTGAGTAGGGGAGAGCAGGGAAAAAAGTTTTAAAGCTAATGTTTTTGACAGAGATAATATTTTTGCTGTGGTCAGTAACTCATAAATGTGGTCTGTCAACACAGTAGGTATTTTGTAGAAATGTAAAACGACTTCAGTTCTGTCATGCATGGTGAAACTGGTTAGATCCAACTGCAGGTTTATTTGAGAGAAATCCACAACAGGCAAGGGTCATACACCAGAAAACAACAACATCAAAGGTAATCCAAAACAGTATCCAGATATCCAGGCACAGGTAAAACATAAAGACACAGAACAGAATGATAGGAATAAGCGCTCAGTAATGCAGGCAGTAGAATACAAGACTTGGCAATGTGTTTGAGTGGTGAGCATGGTTAAATAGACCAGATAATGACAAAAAGGGAACAGCTGTGGTGATTAGACTAGACTAGTGCATGGGATGATGTGTAATGAAGTCCTGAGGGTGATGTGTGGGAGAAGCCTCTGCAGGCCAGCAGGGGAGCCATGATGGCTCTTAATAGAATTTCAATTTGATCATTGGGAGCGCATTGTTATTTTGGTAACACTTTAGAATAAGGTTCATTAGTTAACATTAGTTAATGAATTAAGTAACATGAACAAACAATGAGCAATACATTTGTTACAGTATTTATTACGCTTTGTTAATGTTAGTTAATAGAAATAAAGCTTTTAATTGTTTGTTCATGTTAGTTTACAGTGCATTAACTAACATTAACAAGATTTTAATAAAGTATTAGTAATTGTTGAAATTAACATTAACAAAGATTAATAAATGCTGTATAAGTGCAGTTAACAATTAGTTCATGTTAATTAACGCAGTTAACTAATGTTAACTAATGAACCTTATGTAAAGTGTTACTTTTATTTTTGTCCCTGTCAGATGGGATGAAAGTAACACAACAGAACAAGATATATTTTTGTGTTACTCTTGTTTTTATTTAATATACCTGTGATCTATGATGGTTTTTTAAATAGACTATAATCTTGTTAATATGTATCTGCCAAAATATGTTGTCCTTTAGCTTTGCAAAAAATAAGTAAATTATATTTTCATTTCAAATTAGAGTTTCATTAAATGTTTCAAAAGCAACCCGGCAGTACAAACTTGAATTGTTGAGAATGCAAACAATTTGTGTAAAACAAAATGTAAGCCTAAATATGTTGTAACTCGTGGAGAAAACAGGAACTGGGACAACAAGCTTAGAGTCTTAGAATCATATTAGATATTATTTTTTCTTATTTGGTATTGTGCAATCTATCAGTGTCACCAGAGGCGGACACTACTTAAGTATTTTTACTTTCTTCATAAAAGTAAATTAAGTATTTGTATTTTATAAAGCATATTCAAAGCATATTATCATAATTTTTACTCCACTACATTTCATAAATTCAAGTTTTTGGTTTATATTTAATATTCAAAGGTGCAGTGTGTACATTTTAGCAGCAGATGCGAATTGCAACTAACGGCTCAGTCCACAGCTCACCCCTCCCTTTTGAAACGCATATAGAAGTTACGGTAGCTGCCACCGGACAAACATGTCATCTTCTGAGACAACTTAGTAAAAAAAGTTTGTCTGTTAAGGGCTTCTGTAGAAACATGGTGCACAAAATGACGACTTCCACCTAAGGGGACCCTCTGTGCATGTAGATATAAACATCTCATTCTAAGATAATAAAAACATAATGGTTCATTATGAAAGGTCTTTATACACCACTGATAATAGTATTTTGTTTTACTTAAGTAAAAAGTACTTTTGTAAAAAAGTAAAAGTACACAATTTTTATGTAATTAGGTATTAAATCAATTTTAATATGAAATATAAAAGGAATACACAGTATGATTCTATGCTTTGGAATGTAGTGAAAATTTTTTAGTAAACTAAAGTACATTTTTCCCTAGACAAACACCCTGATAAAGCACAGATGCTTGGAAAATGTAACTAAAATACTATTTAAAATACTAAGTAGTGTCCACCTCTGAGTGTCACTTACTGTGCTGGAATAATTTCTACTATCTACAGGGCCGTGCGTAGACATTTTGAGGGGCAGTGGCCCAAACAAATAGAGGGCATAAGGGAACTGAAAATAACTTCCCAGGTGAAAAAGTAGTACACTTCCATAATGTACTTAAAGTGCTCTATTTTCATACAAAGATGGGTTCAAGTTTACTACCTAAATACATTTTTAAATACATTTTTAGCACATTTTTGTTCTTAAGATTATTTTAAGAAGTACTAAAGAAGAACTTTTAGTATACTAAGTACAGAATTATTGCATGAAAATAAAGCATTTGAAAAACACTATGGAAGTGTACTGGGTTTCACTGATAGATCTTAAACTATATGCCAATGCCGTTGATTTGCCTCAACATACCCATCAGTAACACACCATTACATGCTTTTACTTAATGGGATAGTTTACCCAAAAATTAAAGTTCTCTCATCATTTTCTCAATTCCGTTTTGTTATAAAAGATATTTTGAGGAATGTTTGTAACCGAACCATTCATGAGCTTATTCACTTCCATAGTATTTTTTTTTACCTACTATGGAAGTGAATGGGGCTCATGATCGGTTTGGATAAAAGAAATTAATACAGGTTTGTAACAACATAAGAGTGAGAAAATTATGAGAGAATTACAATTTTTTTGGGTGAACTATACCTTTAAGCACACGCACGCACTCGCAGACTCCACCCCCATTCAGATCTCTTCCTGCTTTCATGAAGAAAATACTGCCAGAATCACCTTAACATGATGAAACCTTAACATAAAGGTATTTTCAAATCTCTTTATATTTCTAATATAAGTGTGTATAAATATTAGAAAAAATAAAAAAAACAAAGAGATATAAATGTAATTAATGTCTGAATGAGTTGCAGTAACATCAGATAGTTTCACTTTCATTTTACAGAATCGACTCATGATCAGATCTTTGTGTTAAAGATTTAGTTAAGTGTCAGAAGAAGAGCTGTGTGATGTGTTATGATTATTTTTACTTTACAAGTGTAACAAACACAGAACATAAACATAATGCATTAAGAGTTAATGAACAAATTCTGCATTAAGAGATAAAAGTTTGGTTAAACTTTACTGTAAATAAATCATAATGCACTAAGATCTTTATTTATTCTTACTTAAATATGAAGTAATTTACTGTATTATTGTTTATTAAAATGATTAGACCCTTAGGTTATCATCAGGTTACATTCTCATAAGTTCTCTATGGGGTGTCATTGTATTGAATGTATATCAGATATGAAGGTCTGCTCACACAGAGAGTTCTTCAGGTTAAGATCTTAAAGTTATCCTATGACTGATCTGTAAAAAGTAAAAGTTGAATCAACTTTTACAATTACTGCAATTATTAACACCTAAAAAATTAAACATTTTCACATTTAAAAAAAAATAATAATAATAATAAATAAATAAATTAAAATTGCAGGTGTTACCCATTGAAGTAATTTGTAGGCGTTGATCCAACTTTGACATTTGAAAGTGTACTTTGTCCAGTTTATGTTTCTTTATGTATTACATTGGCGTGTCAAACAAACAACTGCTCAGACAAATTTAAGAAATCTAATACAGTGTAATGTATACAGATGTTCACTTTGAAATCAAATCTCTTGAGCTGTTTAATGAAACTTTAATATTTTAAACTTCAAAAGATTTAAGCAGAAGAAAAACAAATGTTTGGTGTGATGATGTTTATCTGTGGCTAGAAGAAGATAATGTGAAAATAAAATAAAGAAATGGGATCATGTCCACCACTGACAGCACAGGTGAGATACACAGATAATGTTGATGTTTCTCACTGTTATGAATATCAGAGTTATAATATAAATTAATATAAATGTAATGTTTTTGTTTACTGCAGTGTCTGTTGTTCACAATCCTGCTCGCAGGAGAAAAAACAGCAAAGAAAAAGATCCTCCTAACAGTAAGTCTTTACATACAGAAACATGTTACAGATGATGTTGTGTTGTGTCAGTGTTTGATGTTGAGGATTGTAAATATTAAATGTGTGATTCTTGTCTATAGTGAGAATTATTTTGCTGGGTAAAGATGTGTCAACAAACAGTCGAGTGGGAAACTTTATGTTGGGAAGATCAGCGTTTGATAGTGAAGCTCCTCCAGATGATCATCAGATTGAGAGAGTCAGAGGAAAAGACATGATGATCATCAACTGTCCTCATCTGCTCCAGCTGAACCTCTCATATCATCAGATCATACAGACAGTGAGAGAGTGTGTGGATCTGTCTCATCCAGGACCTCATCTCATCCTTCTCATCTTTAAACCTGATGACTGTTCAAGAGAAGATCAACAGCGTCTGGAGATAATCCTCAACTATTTCTCTGATAGTGTTTATCAACACACACTGGTGCTGACAACACACGACTCACACAGTGTTCATCAGACTGAAGTCAATGACAACATAAAGAAAATCATTAAAAAATCCTTTAACAGACATTACAGACTGAAGAAAAACTGCACTGCTGCTCATCTTATTGAGACTTTTAGAGACATTATCAAATCAAATGATGGTTGTTATCTGATCTGTGATGTTTATGAAGATGCACAGAGTTTCATAGGGAAACAGCAGACAGATGAAAGAGGTGAGTGTGAACATACAGGATTTACATTTACATTTAGTAATTTAGCAGATGATTTTGTCCAAAGCGACTTACAAATGTGGCAAACAATAGCAGCAATTATAGCAACACAAGAACAGCAATACATAAGTGCACTAAAACTAGTCTCATCAAGTCTAACACAGTATACATAGCCAAAGGTTAGTTAATAAAACAATGTCACAGAAAATGTCCAGATAAAGATGGGAAAATAGAAAAGGAGATTAAGCTCTGAATTAGTAATTGAGGTGTTGGCAGAAGAGACGGGTTTTTAGTTGATTCTTAAAGACAGCTACAACGTCAGCAGATTGTGTCGCAACTGGCAGATCATTCCACAGATGTGGAACAGCTCCTGAGAAGGTATGCAATAGTGATTTTTTTCCTTTTTGGGACGGCACCACAAGCTGTCGCTCTGTGGTAGAGCGCAGGGATCTAGAGGATACAGATGTCTGTATAAGTGAGTGAAGGTAGCGGGGCATTAATAGTCTAGTCTGGACAGGACAAGAGCCTGAACTAGGACTTGCGTAGCATGCTCATTTATGAAAGGTCTAATTTTCCTAATATTGTAGAGAATAAATCTACAAGTGCAGGCGGTGCTGTTAACAATCTCCAAGAATCTTAGTTGATAAACACTCCCAATTTTCTGGCTGTCTTGGAAGGCGTGATGGTCGCGTGGAGTTGTGTGTTGTGTGAAAGCCATGTTTCTCAATGACAGAACCCAGGGATGTCATGTATATCGAAAAGAGCACTGGTCCAAGCACTGAGTCTTGAGGTACCCCGGTATTGAAATGATTTGGATGTTACCCTTGCCTGCCTTAGGGCTTTAATTACTGAGAGCAGTGCAGTCTCGGTGGAGTGACTGCTCTTGAAAACAGACTGATTGCTGTCCAGGAGGATATTTTGAGTGAAAAAGGAGGAGAGCAGGTCAAAAACCATACCCTTGTTTTGGTAGTCTTGGGAATAAAGGAAAGGAGAGATACGGGTCTGTAGTTTTCTAACATTGCAGGGTTAAGTGTGGGTCCAGTCCTCTTTAAAAGCTGCGGGTAATGTAGCAGTGGAAAGAGATGAGTTGATAATGTGGGTGAGAGCAGGGATAACGGATGGAGACATGGTCTGAAGGAGATGGATGGGTATGGGATCTCGCAGGAAGGTAGTCAGATGTTTAGAAGCAAAAACCATGAAAACATCCACTTCAGATAGGAGAGCGAAAGAGGGGAGTGAGCATGCATCAGGGGTTTAAGCATGTGCAAGAGGTGGCGGGGGGCCATTAAGTCAGCCATTAAGTCAGATGAAGGTGGGGGGACAGACAGAGAAGAGCAGGGAAGATCTGAAAGAGAGCACGAAAGTCAGGTGAGCTGTTGATTTTTGAGTGATAGTACTGAGTTTTAGCAGATGCGTCATCTGTGGAGAAAGAGGCCAGAAGAGACTGATAGAGATTGGCGCCACTTCCTCTCTGCAGGCCTTAATCTGGAGGGATGCTCACAGAGAACCTCAGATAGCCAAGGGGCAGATGGTGTGGCCTGGGCTGGTCCAGATGTCAGAGGGTATAAGATGTCTAAGCAAGATGTAAGTGTGGAGTATAGTGTTGGTGGCGTTGTTTGTATCTAGTAGAGAGAGTTGTTTGGGGGAGCATGGAAGAGACCACAGAGGATAAGCGGGAGGGAAGGAGCGTGCATAGGTTGTGCCGGAACGTGAACCTCTCATATCATCAGATCATACAGACAGTGAGAGAGTGTGTGGATCTGTCTCATCCAGGACCTCATGTCATTCTTCTGATCTTAAACATGATGAGTGTTCAGGAGAAGATCAAGAGTGAGAAGGAAGTGAACAGATGTGTTCAGCGGGGTGACTTGGGTGTGAAGACTGGAACAGCAGCGTGTGTAGATAAGATCCAAAACATTAGCAGACCTGTGGGATGGTGAAGTGGGGACTGACTTGAGGTCAAATGATGCAGTCAGGGTGTTACAGTCAGCTGCCTGTGATTTCTCAAGGTGGATGTTGAAGTCACCAAGTACAACTAACAGAGTACCATCTTCTGGGAATGAAGACAGAAGTAAATCAAACTCCTCCAAGATGTGTCCAAGGTGACCTGGGGAGCGATAGATAACTAGAAAATGGATTTTAGTAGGGTGGATGATAGTAACAACATGCGACATGAAAGAGCTTAATCACATGAGGGTGTGAGCTGTTGGAATTTCCAGTCTTTTGGAATGAGCAGACCGGTCCCTACACCCGTCCCTGTAGTGTGAGGACTGTGGGAGAAAGTGTAATTGTTGGAGAGGGCAACTGGAGTGGCAGTGTCCTATGGTTTGATCCAGGTCTCAGTAAGTGCTAGAACAAAAACAAACTGAATGTGAAGCAATAGCAGAAATGAAATCTGCTTTGATTACAGCAGATTGGCAGTTCTACCATAAAGACTCAGAAGGCAAGTGAACGTTTGGATGAAATTTATTCCATGTTGAATTAAAAGACAGAAATTCAAATCAGACTCAATTAAATGGATGCTTGAGTCTCGTATAGATTATTTTGGCGTATGCCCCGCCTTTCGTCCGGGTCTAGCTGTAGTCCGGCAGATCCTGCCTGATGTTGAAGGCAGGGGCGGAGCCTACCCCCGGACAAAAGAACAGGGAACAACCTGGTGGTGGTGGGGAGGATGGAGGCGAACTTCAGCTACGACACCTACGGGCAGCAGGAGAGAGTGTTAGTTCAGCGTTTAAATAGTCGGCATTGAGCTGTGATTGGCAAGCCGATTTTATGAATGAATGACGTGGTATTAGAGTCTTCCTGGTAGAACTTACGCTGACGCTTTCATTTCTACCATAAAGACTCAGAAGGCAAGTGAACGTTTGGATGACATTTATTCCATGTTGAATTAAAAGACAGAAATTCAAATCAGACTCAATTAAATGGATGCTTGAGTCTCGTATAGATTATTTTGGCGTATGCCCCGCCTTTCGTCCGGGTCTAGCTGTAGTCCGGCAGATCCTGCCTGATGTTGAAGGCAGGGGCGGAGCCTACCCCCAAAAGTGAAATAGATCAACTGGCTTGATTGCTAGGAAATCGAAGAGATATCAATCCTGAAACAAGAGAAAATGTTAAGAAGGAATCAGACTTCTTAAGCTATAAAAGCTATTTATTGGAACCCCCCCCAAAAATTAAGCCACGATAGGCATAGGCATTCACTTTAATGTCTGATTCACACAAAAGGAATAGGATAAGAATTACAAAATGCTTCGTCGTAAAGTGCCACAGTAGGCTATACGTGGATAGGTAGCCCCGATAGGCAATATATGTAACGCCACGATAGGCCACGTCAATCGATAGCCCCGATAGGCGATGTGTAAAGCCACGATAGGCCACGTCGATCGATAGCCCCGATAGGCGATGTGTAAAGCCACGATTGGCCTCGTCGATCGATAGCCCCGATAGGCGATGTGTAAAACCACGATTGGCCACGTCGATCGATAGCCCCAATAGGCGATGTGTAAAGCCACGATTGGCCACGTCGATCGATAGCCCCGATAGGCGATGTGTAAAGCCACGATTGGCCACGTCGATCGCTAGCCTCGATAGGCGATGTGTAAAGCCACGATTGGCCACGTCGATCGATAGCCTCGATAGGCGATGTGTAAAGCCACCATTGGCCACGTCGATCGATAGCCTCGATAGGCGATGTGTAAAGCCACCATTGGCCACGTCGATCGATAGGCGATATGTAAAGCCACGTCGATCGATAGCCCCGATAGGCGATGTGTAAAGCCACGATAGGCCACGCTGATCGATAGCCCCGATAGGCGATGTGTAAAGCCACGATAGGCCATGTTGATCGATAGCCCCGATAGGCGAGAAGGCCGTGGAGAACACTTACAGGGCAACGTTTTGCAATTTAGTGTGAAGACCGTGAAGGCACAGATACGGGGCAATGATATGCCAAATAGCGATAAAGGCAGCGGAGGGTAAATGCGGGGCAATGATATGCTGTATGCGACAAAGCCTGTTACAGGGCAACGACTTCCCATGTAGCGTGAAGACCGCGAAGGCAATGATGCGGGGCAACGATATGCCGACTCATAATAAAGGCTGTGGAGGATAGATGCGGGGCAACATATGCAATGTAATAAGTCGGTTGTGGTATCCATGACACAATGTAACCATATGCAAAGTAACGAGGAGGCCGTGATACAGATAAACCATAAGTTACATGGCGAAAAACGAGCGGGAGCCCATGATAAGGCAATGATATGCTGATTAGCGAGAAGGCCATGATACAAGTCAACAGTTTGCAGTATAGCAGACGACTGTGAATGCTGGATATAGGGCAATGATAGGCCACGCAGCAAGGAGGTCACGAGAGCCATGCAATGGGGCAACAATATACCCTATAGTGAGAAAGGCTGCGAATGCCATGTCGGAGGCTGTGAATGCCATGTCGGAGGCTGTGATGAAAAGCAACAATATTCCGATAAAGCACGCTATGCCACAGATTAATTTAGCGAGAAATGAGACATGGTTGAGTAACCTACACCACCACCAGTATATGCTTGATCATACCGTGATCATTATGCAGCTTAAAACTATAGAAAACTGATGAAACTTTGCATTTCAAGTGTATTAACTTTTCGAAGTATTTATGTAGTAAAAGATGGGATTTTGGCTATGGCTTTGAATTGCAACCATAATAATGGCAGAAAAATTACCTAGGAAAACAGAATCATAACAATTAACATGAAGAATTTATGGTTTTTGAATTTTAAGATTAATAATTATAGACTAGAAAGGTTAGTAAAATGGAAGTAAATTAATCTAAGCTGTATAAACTAAATCTGAACGGACAATACGCAATTGAATGCTTAAGTGTCTTGACTGAAGTGTTATTAACATCTTGAAACTAGAAGGTGCGGGATCAGGTTATGTCAATAGACCATATTATCAATGATAGCCGACGCCATCAATTGCCCTTCTCACAGAGAGATTATGATACTACACAGAAAAAACTTCCAGGATTTGTCTGGAATCATTAAATTTTGGGCCATTTATTCTGCCAATGATTTTTCGGAGTCATGCTTACTGTGAAAAGCCGTAAAGACGTGTGATGCATGTAAAGTCCTGCACGTGCTTGTCTTTTTGACGCTTCTGAAGTTTGGCAGTTATTCGGAACTCGTAGTTTTTGGGAGATCATGAGGAGCGCGTGATGCGCTGCTCTGTCATGCATGTGAATGATCTCAGCTTTAGCAGCACGTATAGCGAGGAGCTCCCTGGTCTCTGCTTTAGTCCAGATTGCAGACATCTCATTGTGAATGTTGAGCTGCGTTTAAATTCCAGCGTCGAAGAGCTAAACCATAACATGTTGTGGTGACGCTTGCGCATCGTTTTGCCCTTGTTCACTCTGAATACTTTACGTGTATCTTACGGCAATTTTACTAGGTTTTCTCCATGTAAGCGTTCCCAGATCACTTCCGGGGCATGATTCTGTTGACACGGGACCTTCGAACATTTAAGAGAACATATTTTAGACGATGCTGTGAGTCAGACTTCACCAAAAGTCTTTGACAACATGCAATTGACTTGTTTATCCATTAAAGTTTAACTTAATTATGCTGAACACTTTCACATACCATCCTTACATAACCTGCAGTTGCAACACCAATGTGCATAGCATGATTTGCCTTATGAGAAACTACCTTTTCAATACACGAGTAATGCTTTGACTTCGCTGCACCTGAACTTGTAATGCATGTAGCGTGGACTTCTCGCACTAGGGTGGTTAAAATGCACACTGGGTTTAAAATCAATGAGAGCGAGTTCCATTCCCTGTTACAAGGTAATTTTCAAACCGCTAAGGCATCAGTGATGTGCAACAAAGTTTAAGAGGTTTGCAAACGAAGGTGTTGCCAGCTGCTTAAGCTGGTCGGTCTGGTGACTTGTATTTAAATATATTAAATAGATATGATGAAAATTTTCAAAAAACCCCAAAGCTCAAAATCTAATCACATGACTAGACAGAGCAGACATTCCAATTTACAAAGATACCAGGATTGTAAAAGTCCGTTGAAGATTGAGAAAGTTATGGTATTTTTAATATTAGAAATCAGAGGAAAGTTATATGATGTGTGACCAAAATGCTGCTTATTCACATGTTTTTGCTCATAACTTTCTCATTTTATCAGACATTTTCATGAAATTTTAACAGAAGGTAGAACTTTGTTAGTACTTTCAAATTAAATTATAAACATTTACTGTTTTAGTCAGAATGAGCATCAGACTTTAGTTGGAATGGGCATTGGACCCGTGGTAACCATTATTTTTAGAACGATGCCTGCAGTGGACATTCTGACATGACGTTCACTGTAGTCTATTACAAGAAACGTAATATGCAAATTTTCGCGATTTATTTAAATACAATCTCCTCCATATTACCATGTTTCAGCACCAAGATAAAAAAGATATATTGTGGTCCATCAACGTTTCATTAGTGTCCAGAGTTTAGTGGAAGCATACCGACCGGTTGAAAGTGACACTCATTTATAAACCGTTGCTGTGAACTAAAAACCCCTCCGAGTTGAAAACTAAACATATCAAACGCTTCCGGTGGTCGGACTTGACGTATTTATTGTCGTATTTAGTGAAAACATACAACCTTGCGACGAGGACTGGATATTGCATGAGATGCATTGTAAAAGTGAGACGCATTCTGCCGCGCGGGCAGAAGCAGATTTTACGCGCGTGCCCGCGATGTCAGCATTGCTATATTAAATAAGAGGAAATAAATTGTCACATTCCCAGTACTATCGTGTCGGCAATCTCACGGGCTGCGTTATGATGAGATCTCTGGATAATATCGCCCAACACTAGATCAGAAAAATAATTTTAATGATGTAACTTACCTCACACCAAATTAAAATGACAGTCCATTTAATGCCACAATTCTTATGAAATGCAATAAATTGATTTCAACTGTATAAGTGACAACGGCGTTTCGAACGGCCGTCGGATGAAACAGTGATAATTGTACATTTGACCAACATAACCAGACAAACACTCGCGATTTGCGCAAGAAATGCAAGTTGAGCGTTACGACTGCGTGCTTATTCCGCTGTTAGTATGCCAATGTGGCCTATCGTCAGTGTTGAGCAGCCTGCATAGAGATGTTAACAGTGACATTAACAATGACATTCACAACTAAAATAAGACATCCCGTATATTTGGTCAAAGACTGCAATAACTGACAAATACAATAGGTAACATTTAAGTCCCTTAAATTGGTCGGAACAGGTAGGCAATCGGGAAGGTTGTATAAATTAGACATATTCAGGAAAATTATGTAAAGCAGTGACCTTACCTTGGTTTTTAGGCAGACACATGAAAAATTTACACCATTTTGTCGTTTACGCATTTTACACAATTTGTTTACAACAAACACGTAATTCACTTAGACCGTTGCGTTCGGGTCTTTGACGTTAACTTACTCACGCGTTAATGCCGTGCTGTTAAAACGCGATCGCCTTTCAGGATGAATAATGCCATTTAAAAAAAATAATATATATATACACACATGTTTGCTTTACGGAGCCTTCGCGTGGTGAGTCTCGTTTAGT
Organism: Paramisgurnus dabryanus; assembly: GCF_030506205.2. Classification (NCBI taxonomy): domain Eukaryota; kingdom Metazoa; phylum Chordata; class Actinopteri; order Cypriniformes; family Cobitidae; genus Paramisgurnus; species Paramisgurnus dabryanus. Next base: position 16,268,634 of record NC_133339.1, on the reverse strand, counting down.
TGAGAAGACAGAGATATTTTAGTTAGGAAGACATCACCCTTCGGTGTTTACCATGAACCGTAACTCCTCAGGCATTCAATATGATCAGTGACACCTGTTGCGGCCGAAGCTCAGGCAATCATCAGTGACACCTGTGCAAGCGTCCAGTGAGTGAGTTGCTTTGGTCGATTACAGTTTACGTTAAAAAGGACTGCATTGTATTAATCTGTTCATTGAAATGAAACGGCCTCATTCATTGCGTTTTTGTGCCAAATTTGCGAGCTTCCCTAAATAAGGGACTTTGGCAAAGATGAGTTGCGTTCGAAGGGGCTGGTCAAACAACGCCTACCGTAACCTTGTGTTGCAGTCTGTGAGAACGAGTGGCAGATGAAACCGAGTAGCATTTCGTGAATGAAAGATCCTGGGAAAAGGTTAAATTGGCACGAAAACATTGCGGGCCGAGTAAACATACCGAATTCACAAATAAGCAGAGGAAGGGCGAGCGGTTTGACATCCGAATCTGCGTGGTACGTACGAGTAACAATCGCTTCGAAAACGTTTGGTTTGCACTAAGCATCGAGCAATCGAACTTCAGCTACGACACCTACGGGCAGCAGGAGAGAGTGTTAGTTCAGCGTTTAAATAGTCGGCATTGAACTGTGATTGGCAAGCCGATTTTATGAATGAATGACGTGGTATTAGAGTCTTCCTGGTAGAACTTACGCTGACGCTTTCATTTCTACCATAAAGACTCAGAAGGCAAGTGAACGTATGAATGACATTTATTCCATGTTGAATTAAAAGACAGAAATTCAAATCAGACTCAATTAAATGGATGCTTGAGTCTCGTATAAATTATTTTGGCGTATGCCCCGCCTTTCGTCCGGGTCTAGCTGTAGTCCGGCAGATCCTGCCTGATGTTGAAGGCAGGGGCGGAGCCTACCCCCAAAAGTGAAATAGATCAACTGGCTTGATTGCTAGGAAATCGAAGAGATGTCAATCCTGAAACAAGAGAAAATGTTAAGAAGGAATCAGACTTCTTAAGCTATAAAAGCTATTTATTGGAACCCCCCCAAAAATTAAGCCACAATAGGCATAGGCATTCACTTTCATGTCTGATTCACACAAAAGGAATAGGATAAGAATTACAAAATGCTTCGTCGTAAAGTGCCACGGTAGGCTATACGTGGATAGGTAGCCCCGATAGGCAATATATGTAACGCCACGATAGGCCACGTCAATCGATAGCCCCGATAGGCGATGTGTAAAGCCACGATTGGCCACGTCGATCGATAGCCCCGATAGGCGATGTGTAAAGCCACGATTGGCCACGTCGATCGATAGCCCCGATAGGCGATGTGTAAAGCCACGATTGGCCACGTCGATCGATAGCCCCGATAGGCGATGTGTAAAGCCACCATTGGCCACGTCGATCGATAGCCCCGATAGGCGATGTGTAAAGCCACGATAGGCCACGCTGATCGATAGCCCCGATAGGCGATGTGTAAAGCCACCATTGGCCACGTCGATCGATAGGCGATATGTAAAGCTACGTCGATCGATAGCCCCGATAGGCGATGTGTAAAGCCACGATAGGCCATGTTGATCGATAGCCCCGATAGGCGAGAAGGCCGTGGAGAACACTTACAGGGCAACGTTTTGCAATTTAGTGTGAAGACCGTGAAGGCACAGATACGGGGCAATGATATGCCAAATAGCGATAAAGGCAGCGGAGGGTAAATGCGGGGCAATGATATGCTGTATGCGACAAAGCCTGTTACAGGGCAACGACTTCCCATGTAGCGTGAAGACCGCGAAGGCAATGATGCGGGGCAACGATATGCCGACTCATTATAAAGGCTGTGGAGGATAGATGCGGGGCAACATATGGAATGTAATAAGTCGGTTGTGGTATCCATGACACAATGTAACCATATGCAAAGTAACGAGGAGGCCGTGATACAGATAAACCATAAGTTACATGGCGAAAAACGAGCGGGAGCCCATGATAAGGCAATGATATGCTGATTAGCGAGAAGGCCATGATACAAGTCAACAGTTTGCAGTATAGCAGACGACTGTGAATGCTGGATATAGGGCAATGATAGGCCACGCAGCAAGGAGGTCACGAGAGCCATGCAATGGGGCAACAATATACCCTATAGTGAGAAAGGCTGCGAATGCCATGTCGGAGGCTGTGAATGCCATGTCGGAGGCTGTGATGAAAAGCAACAATATTCCGATAAAGCACGCTATGCCACAGATTAATTTAGCGAGAAATGAGACATGGTTGAGTAACCTACACCACCACCAGTATATGCTTGATCATACCGTGATCATTATGCAGCTTAAAACTATAGAAAACTGATGAAACTTTGCATTTCAAGTGTATTAACTTTTCGAAGTATTTATGTAGTAAAAGATAGGATTTTGGCTATGGCTTTGAATTGCAAGCATAATAATGGCAGAAAAATTACCTAGGAAAACAGAATCATAACAATTAACATGAAACTGATCGAGAAAGAATTTATGGTTTTTGAATTAAGATTAATAATTATAGACTAGAAAGGTTAGTAAAATGGAAGTAAATTAATCTAAGCTGTATAAACTAAATCTGAACGGACAATACGCAATTGAATGCTTAGTGTCTTGACTGAAGTGTTATTAACATCTTGAAACTAGAAGGTGCGGGATCAGGTTATGTCAATAGACCATATTATCAATGATAGCCGACGCCATCAATTGCCCTTCTCACAGAGAGATTATGATACTACACAGAAAAAACTTCCAGGATTTGTCTGGAATCATTAAATTTTGGGCCATTTATTCTGCCAATGATTTTTCGGAGTCATGCTTACTGTGAAAAGCCGTAAAGACGTGTGATGCATGTAAAGTCCTGCACGTGCTTGTCTTTTCGACGCTTCTGAAGTTTGGCAGTTATTCGGAACTCGTAGTTTTTGGGAGATCATGAGGAGCGCGTGATGCGCTGCTCTGTCATGCATGTGAATGATCTCAGCTTTAGCAGCACGTATAGCGAGGAGCTCCCTGGTCTCTGCTTTAGTCCAGATTGCAGACATCTCATTGTGAATGTTGAGCTGCGTTTAAATTCCAGCATCGAAGAGCTAAACCATAACTTGTTGTGGTGACGCTTGCGCATCGTTTTGCCCTTGTTCACTCTGAATACCTTACGTGTATCTTACGGCAATTTTACTAGGTTTTCTCCATGTAAGCGTTCCCAGATCACTTCCGGGGCATGATTCTGTTGACACGGGGACCTTCGAACATTTAAGAGAACATATTTTAGACGATGCTGTGAGTCAGACTTCACCAAAAGTCTTTGACAACATGCAATTGACTTGTTTATCCATTAAAGTTTAACTTAATTATGCTGAACACTTTCACATACCATCCTTACATAACCTGCAGTTGCAACACCAATGTGCATAGCATGATTTGCCTTATGAGAAACTACCTTTTCAATACACGAGTAATGCTTTGACTTCGCTGCACCTGAACTTGTAATGCATGTAGCGTGGACTTCTCGCACTACAGTGGTTAAAATGCACACTGGGTTTAAAATCAATGAGAGCGAGTTCCATTCCCTGTTACAAGGTAATTTTCAAACCGCTAAGGCATCAGTGATGTGCAACAAAGTTTAAGAGGTTTGCAAACGAAGGTGTTGCCAGCTGCTTAAGCTGGTCGGTCTGGTGACTTGCATTTAAATATATTAAATAGATATGATGAAAATTTTCAAAAAACCCCAAAGCTCAAAATCTATCACACGACTAGACAGAGCAGACATTCCAATTTACAAAGATACCAGGATTGTAAAAGTCCGTTGAAGATTGAGAAAGTTATGGTATTTTTAATATTAGAAATCAGAGGAAAGTTATATGATGTGTGACCAAAATGCTGCTTATTCACATGTTTTTGCTTATAACTTTCTCATTTTATCAGACATTTTCATGAAATTTTAACAGAAGGTAGAACTTTGTTAGTACTTTCAAATTAAATTATAAACATTTACTGTTTTAGTCAGAGTGGGCATCAGACTTTAGTTGGAATGGGCATCGGACCCGTGGTAACCATTATTTTTAGAACGATGCCTGCAGTGGACATTCTGACATGACGTTCACTGTAGTCTATTACAAGAAATGTAATATGCACATTTTCGCGATTTATTTAAATACAATCTCCTCCATATTACCATGTTTCAGCACCAAGATAAAAGATATATTGTGGTCCATCAACGTTTCATTAGTGTCCAGAGTTTAGTGGAAGCATACCGACCGGTTGAAAGTGACACTCATTTATAAACCGTTGCTGTGAACTAAAAACACCTCCGAGTTGAAAACTAAACATATCAAACGCTTCCGGTGGTCGGACTTGACGTATTTATTGTCGTATTTAGTGAAAACATACAACCTTGCGACGAGGACTGGATATTGCATGAGATGCATTGTAAAAGTGAGACGCATTCTGCCGCGCGGGCAGAAGCAGATTTTACGCGCGTGCCCGCGATGTCAGCATTGCTATATTAAATAAGAGGAAATAAATTGTCACATTCCCAGTATATCGTGTCGGCAATCTCACGGGCTGCGTTATGAGGAGATCTCTGGATAATATCGCCCATTCTAGATCAGAAAAATAATTTTAATGATGTAACTTACCTCACACCAAATTAAAATGACAGTGCATTTAATGCCACAATTCTTATGAAATGCAATAAATTGATTTCAACTGTATAAGTGACAACGGCGTTTCGAACGGCCGTCGGATGAAACAGTGATAATTGTACATTTGACCAACATAACCAGACAAACACTCGCGATTTGCGCAAGAAATGCATGTTGAGCGTTACGACTGCGTGCTTATTCCGCTGTTAGTATGCCAATGTGGCCTATCGTCAGTGTTGAGCAGCCTGCATAGAGATGTTAACAGTGACATTAAGAATGACATTCACAACTAAAATAAGACATCCCGTATATTTGGTCAAAGACTGCAATAACTGACAAATACAATAGGTAACATTTAAGTCCCTTAAATTGGTCGGAACAGGTAGGCAATCGGGAAGGTTGTATAAATTAGACATATTCAGGAAAATTATGTAAAGCAGTGACCTTACCTTGGTTTTTAGGCAGACACATGAAAAATTTACACCATTTTGTCGTTTACGCATTTTACACAATTTGTTTACAACAAACACGTAATTCACTTAGACCGTTGCGTTCGGGTCTTTGACGTTAACTTACTCACGCGTTAATGCCGTGCTGTTAAAACGCGATCGCCTTTCAGGATGAATAATGCCATTAAAAAAAATAATATATATATATATATATACACACACATGTTTGCTTTACGGAGCCTTCGCGTGGTGAGTCTCGTTTAGTTGAGAAGACAGAGATATTTTAGTTAGGAAGACATCACCCTTCGGTGTTTACCATGAACCGTAACTCCTCAGGCATTCAATATGATCAGTGACACCTGTTGCGGCCGAAGCTCAGGCAATCATCAGTGACACCTGTGCAAGCGTCCAGTGAGTTGCTTTGGTCGATTACAGTTTACGTTAAACAGGACTGCATTGTATTAATCTGTTCATTGAAATGAAACGGCCTCATTCATTGCGTTTTTGTGCCAAATTTGCGAGCTTCCCTAAATAAGGGACTTTGGCAAAGATGAGTTGCGTTCGAAGGGGCTGGTCAAACAACGCCTACCGTAACCTTGTGTTGCAGTCTGTGAGAACGAGTGGCAGATGAAACCGAGTAGCATTTCGTGAATGAAAGATCCTGGGAAAAGGTTAAATTGGCACGAAAACATTGCGGGCCGAGTAAACATACCGAATTCACAAATAAGCAGAGGAAGGGCGAGCGGTTTGACATCCGATTCTGCGTGGTACGTATGAGTAACAATCGCTTCGAAAACGTTTGGTTTGCACTAAGCATCGAGCAATCGAACTTCAGCTACGACACCTACGGGCAGCAGGAGAGAGTGTTAGTTCAGCGTTTAAATAGTCGGCATTGAGCTGTGATTGGCAAGCCGATTTTATGAATGAATGACGTGGTATTAGAGTCTTCCTGGTAGAACTTACGCTGACGCTTTCATTTCCATAAGCCAACATGAAAAGTAATTGAGGTAGTTGTGGATAGTGAAAGAGTGCAAAGATTATTAGCATTGCGTTGCCGTCCACATGATACAACTGATTTACAAGTTGTAGTGACAGTGGGGATTATAAAGCACATAATCAAAAGAAGTTGGAAATGTACAAGAAAGGAGAAAAAGATAAATATAGAACAAAAAGTTAGTACAAAAAGTGCATTGGAGTCGTGCAGCTAGAGTCTCTGGTCTTACACTCTTAGGTTTCACACGAGGGGGGATGCACGCAAATAAACACAAGAATAAACGCAATTTCAGCATGTGAGACAAAGGTAAACAAGACATTGTTTCTTAGCAATGGGACTGTGCTAAAACTTAAGACTATAAACTAGGGATGCACCGAATCCAGATTTTTTAGGTTCGGCCGAATCCCGAATCCACCGTTTAAGATTCGGCCAAATCCGAAACCGAATACCGAATCCTACTCGCATCCTTATTCCAACACAGTAAAACACATTAATGAAGTAAACAACGTCCACAGCAGTGTATTTTTCATTTTATTTAATTTTAACTGTACATTATGCCAGGATGACAAGTTGGAAAAACTATTTTGACAATAAGCCTATGCATAATGAAAGCGATGCGTTGCGACACGCTCGTTTTTACAATAAGCAAGCAGCTCCGCGCTGAAAACTATATTTAACTTTGAGTGAGAAGCTCCGCTCGTCAATGTTAGTTTTCACACGGCCGTCCAATTACAGTGGAGGAGGCGAGGGACATTACCACAGCAACCAACCGGCTCACAGCTGAAGCATCACAGCTACCAAGCGCTCGGCTGAAAAACAGCTGGCATTTGGCGTCCTCAAGGCGTTTCAGCCGTGTTTAAAAGTTTTGGTGTGTCCAGCCCCTAAGGCTCACCGAAAGAAAAAGCTCATCTCCACGTCAGCACCCGATGTGTGTAATCAACGCCCGCGTGACGTCGACCAGCGTAGCGCAAGCCTAGGGTTCGGTTCGGTGGGAAAAAAATCCCCGTCAAAAAGCCCAGTATTCGGCCGAATCCGAATCCTGGATTCGGTGCATCCCTACTATAAACAAATACACTTACACGTTTCTGTAGACTCCTGTTGATAAACTGCTTCTCCCGATTTATTTACTTAATAATGTTATGATGATTGACCGTTATAACCACAGCACCCATCATACCATAGCTGTAAACAAGATGACAGATATACACATCTATTATATTCACACAACAATGCAGTTTAATTTGATTTGATATCAGACATTGTCTACAAATAACTATAAGACATTTTCCCTTTGATAGATCTTCCAGAGATGAGAGATGATGTGAGGATTGTGCTGCTGGGTAAAACTGGAGTTGGGAAGAGTGCCACAGGAAACACAATCTTAAACAGACAAGCGTTTATATCTGAAGAATCTTTTGAATCAGTGACCAGTGAATGTCAGAAACAAACAGCTGAAATCAACAACAGATTGATCACTGTGATCGACACTCCAGGACTGTTTGATACTGAACGCAGTCATGAAGAGATCAAGAGAGAAATGATGAACTGTATCTCAATGATTCTGCCAGGACCTCATGTGTTTATTATTGTGTTGAGTTTAGCACAACGTTTCACTGAAGAGGAGTCAACATTAGTGAAGATCATTCAAGAGATGTTTGGTGAAAACTCTTTAATGTTCACCATGGTGCTCTTCACAAGAGGAGATCAACTGAGAAACAAAACTATTGATCAGTGTTTAGGAAAACCTGGATCTGTGATTAGAAATCTGCTAGAAGAGTGTGGAAACAGATATCATGTGTTCAATAATAATCTGACTGAAGATCAAACACAAGTTTCTCTTCTACTGGAGAAAATAGATGACATGGTGAAAGCAAACGGAGGAAGTTACTACTCATCTAAGATATTCAGAGAGATGGAACGAGAAAAACAACAACAACAAATAAAGAAACTGATGGAGAGAATTGAAGAATTGAGCCAAGAGAAAGAGAAGCAGGAGAGACAGATAAGAGATGAGATGAGAAAAGAACGAGGCACATTAAAAAATGAAATAGATGAACTGAAGAAAGAAAATAAAGATCTCCTGATGAAATATGAGACACAAACAGACACACTGATGAATATAATAGAGAATCATGAGAGAGAGAGAAAGAGAAGAGAAGATGAGTTTAGAGAGAGAGAAGAGAGATATAAAAGAGAAATACAAGAGAAAGAGGAGCAAGAGAGACAGATGAGAAAAGAAAGAGAGGAACATGAGAGACAAAGACAAGAGGAGAGACAGAGGAGAGGAGAAGATGAGAAAGAGAAACAGATTTGCGTTGAACAGTGTGAGAGACTCAAGAATGAAATAAATGAAATCATTAAAGAGAAAGAGAGAATAGAAACAGAGAAAGAAGATCATCAGCTGAGACATGAAGAAGAAATAAAGAGGTTAAGAGACCACATAGATGAAGAAAAACTGAATCAAGACAAAGAGAAGAAGAAAAGAGAGGAAGAATTCAGACAAAGAGAAGAAGAATACAAGAAAGAAATAAAAGAGAAAGATGAACATGTGAGAAGGAAGAGAGATGAGATAAGAAGAGAACGAGAGAAATGTGAGAAGCAAAGACGAGAGGAGAGACAGAGAAGAGAGGAAGATGAGAAAGAGAAACAGATCTATGTTGAACAGTGTGAGAAACTCAAGAGTGAAATGAATGAAATCATGAAAGAGAAAGAAAGAATAGAAAGAGAGAAAGAAAGAATAGAAAGAGAGAAAGATGTTCAACTAGAAGAGTTTAAGAAGAGAATACAGGAGGAGAGAAACATGAGAGAAGAACAAGAAAAGATCTTTAAAGATAAAATGAAACTCATGAAAGAAGAGAATGAAGAGATGAAGAAGATCTGCTCTCAGTCACTACAGGTGAGATATTTAAAGACTCGTGTTTCATTGATGTTTATAATCCTCAATAATCTTCATTCTGCATTTTGTGATGTCACATACAGACATGGTGTGTAGAGTTGAACCAATATTCACATTTACAGAATCATGTTTTGCATCACAAACACATTTGGCATGGTGCCATCATACTTTTTTCTGCGTACCGCGTGTGCATATTCAGAACAACATTTTTGCTAGAAACATTACACATTTATTTATAGTTTTCTGTTTTTAATGTTCATGTTTACACCTGACAAACAGCTAAATACTTTCACTGCATTCATATTATTTAATCATCTCACGGTCACAATCACATCTTTAAAGAAACATTTCAGATCTGAGAAACCTTGAAATAAAACTGACTGAATAAGAGTGAATGAGATTTAGACATTATTACACTCTATATACTGATTCTTAATGATAGATTAATTGTGGAATAATAATAAAGAATCAAACAATAAAACAAAAAATGTACAAACATTACAACAAAATTAACATAAGAATCAGATGAACTGAAAAACTACATGACAGAAATTAACAATAAGTTGATTGAGTGTATAAGTTTATGTCTGCTCTTATAATTAATATTCATTATTAAATGATTATTTACACTACAGAAGTTCAGAAAAAATGACACTGATTATAAACATTGTTTTATTGTTTTGTCTATTAAATAAGGACTTCGAAACAACAGAAGTCAAACCAGATTAACATCTACAACAAGATAAGACTGAACAAATACAACATCTGTTTCAGAAGCTTCATCTTACAGACAAACACCAGAATAAACTGAGAGCTTCAGATGTTCTTCAGATATCTACACATTCATTTCAGTCTCATGAGTCTTGTGATAAAGAAGAGCTGGTGAAGATTTATCTACAGAAACTACTGATGATGAACTACACAGCAAGATACATTACAACTAAAGACACCAATGAACAACATCACACACAACAAACAGACGATGACTTACTTGAGGAGGAGGATATTTTTGAAGAAATGTCTTTGTCTAGTAGAGGAACAAGTAAACCAGACCCAGTTCACCCAATGGATGTTCAGATGTCTGTGTTTCATTGTGCTGATAGTTTCCTAAAGCAGCTGATGGTCACTAAACTCTCACAGTGTCAGTTTGCTCTTCCTCTTCTTGTTCCTCATCCATTCACACAACAGATTGAGTTTCCTCTCTGGACATTCAGACAAATCAACAAGAGCTTGAAGATAAGAAATACTAACAATGACATCATCAGTAAAGAAGAGCCGGTGTACAAAGCAGAAACTCCAATGGTGTTGTCTTCAGGTTTGGTTCTGTGTCTTCATCCAAGTCTAAGCTGATGAACAATCTGATCAATGAGAAGCACAACACGTTCTTCCACAGAAACTGTCCAGGCAGCAGCAGAACCAGACTACTGATGGATGGAGTGGTGGAGATCGCCTGGTTCTGTCCATCTGGAAAAAGCACAGATAAATTTACTGACTGTGTTGCCTTCTGTAATCTTCATGGTGATGGAGGAGTCCATGAGAAACAACTGCAGATTCTGACTCAGATGTCTTCAGTCAATGTTGTTCTCCTACCAAAACTTGACAATAATGACAAAAACATGATTAAGATTCAAAACCTGTACAGAGACAAAAAGCCACTTATTTGGCTTTTTACTGAGGATGAATCTGTTGTTACTAAGATGAGGGTAGGAAAATATAAAATTGGTTTGAAAGACAGAAATCAGTCAGAAGTATCTGAAGAACTCAGAAGAGCTATAAATTATTGTCTCTCATCTTCAGCATCAGCTTCCATGTTCAGACTTTCAGATTTGTCCAAACACTCAGATATCAGAGTAGATGAGGAAGATGATGAAGACTGCAGGAGAGGAAGAGAAGCAGCACAGCAGATGATGAGTTTACTGAAGAAGAAAGATCTGAGAGAAATCAAAAAAACATTTCTGCCCTGTCAGGGGAAACTCTGGCATCAGTGGTGTCAAAAGAACAAAGAACTTCATCGAACTCAAAGGAAAGACATGGAACAAATAAGCAGAAAACAAACAGAAATGAAGAAAATTCGTGAACAGCAACAGAAATCTCACATAAGTGACTTTGTAAAGTTTTTTACAACACAAATGAAATTAACTGTTAAAAGGATGTTTTTCCTCAAATGGCTCAGAATCCTCCTGAATGATTTAACCTCAGCTGATCTTTCTGCTCTACATCACATATGTAATGACAAGTGGTCAACATTTTTAAAACTTAAATACAAAAATAAAGCTGAACAACTCAAAGCTGAACAAACAGAACTTGAGCGAATATCTGAAGAACTTAAAGAATCAACCTTTGGCTTGGAGCACATCATGAGAGAGATCAGTCAGATTTATGAATCATGTTCATCTGTGCAGAAGAATAAGCCAGATCTTCAGTTTAATTTCTCTTCTCTCCCGAGTCTTGCAGCAGAGATGATGATCTGTGGATTTCCACTGGAGCTGATGGATGGAGATGCTGCTCATGTTCCTCTGATTTGGATCACTGCTGTTCTAGATAAACTCATACAGAAACTGGGAGACCAGAGAGTCTTTGTGCTGTCAGTTTTAGGACTTCAGAGCTCTGGGAAATCCACCATGTTGAATGCCATGTTTGGACTTCAGTTTGCAGTCAGTGCTGGACGATGTACCAGAGGAGCTTTCATGCAGCTGATCAGATTATCAGAGGAGATGAAAGATCAGATGAAGTTTGATTATATTCTGGTTGTTCATACTGAGGGTCTTCGGGCTCTAGAACTGTCTGGAAGATCCACAAGACATCATGGTAATGAACTGGCCACATTTATTGTTGGTCTTGGTAATCTGACATTAATCAACATCTTTGGAGAAAACCCAGCTGAGATGCAGTATATTCTTCAGATTGTTGTTCAGGCCTTTCTGAGGATGAAGAAGGTCAATCTGAATCCCAGCTGTATGTTTGTACATCAGAACGTTTCAGACGTCACAGCTGGAGAGAAAAACATGGAAGGAAGAAGACGACTGCAGGAGAAACTGGATGAGATGACAAAACTCGCTGCTAAAGAGGAAGTCTGCGATGCTAAATGTTTCAGTGATGTCATTAGGTTTGCTGTACAGAATGATGTGAAGTATTTTTCACAGCTGTGGGAGGGAAGCCCACCAATGGCACCACCAAACCCAAACTACTGTGAGAATATTCAAGAACTAAAGGAAAATATTATTTCCAATGCATCAAAATCACATGGTAGGAGTCTGACACACCTGCGTGATCAAATAAAAAATCTCTGGGAGGCTTTACTGAATGAACAATTTGTGTTCAGCTTTAAAAATTCTCTGGAGATTTCAGCATACAGAAGACTGGAGACAGAATACAGCAAGTGGACCTGGACTCTACGCAGTGCCATGATGGAAATTGAGAACAAACTACAAAACAAAATAGAAAATGAAGCAATTTATGAGACTGAGGAAAGAGATCTTCAGAAAGAACTGAAGGAGAAACTGAAGAAGTGAAAAACTCAATGTCAGATTTCTTTGAGAAAGACGCAGATAAAGATATACTGATTCAGTGGAAAGCATCTTTTGAGATAAAAACCAAAGATGTTCAGGAAAGCATTGTGAAAGAAACAAAGAGAAAACTGAATGATTTTCTTCAGAGAGATCTGAAAAGAAAGATAGATGCTCAGAGGATACAACATGAAAACACTCTTTTAGAAAAGAGTAAAGAACTTGCATTAAAACTCAAACACAAAACAAATAATAAAGATATACTGAAGAGAGAGTTTGATGTGTTTTGGAAGGAGTGTGTAAAGAAAATCTCCACAGATACTCCACCAATCAAAGACATTGACATACTGAGAGATGTGAAAGAGATCCTCAGTGACATTTATGAAAGTCTCTCTGTAGACACCAGGAACATATGTGATATTTTTACTGTGCAGAGTTATTCAGATTATGTACAGATAAAGAAATGCAGTGGATTTACAAAATGTGTTAATTTCTTTAAAATTGACAGACAGAATTTACGAACCTTGGTCACTGACATTGATTATAAGATACACAGAACAATATGGTCATTTAATATTTCAAAGATGGGCTACAACATCAGCTACATTCAACAACTCACAGAGTACATAAAGAGAAGAATAACAGAATATGAGGAAGGAGCAGTGAATTATGTGTTCAAGAAGGAATTCTTCATAGATTTGGTATTTTCTATATTTCAGAGAGCAGAAAAGACATTCACTGACCAACACAGAATGTTCAGAGAAGTCAATGATCCTGTTCTCTATCTGGAGAAGAAGAGAGGAGAATACTTTAGTATTTTTCAGAAATACTGTCAAGGAGCAACATCAGCTGTTATTTTTGGTGAGGAGATCTGTCAAAAACTAAAAGAACTCATTGAACAGAGTGTCTATAAACAGACTGCCAGAGATTTAGCAGCTGAAATAAAACTAAACTGTCCATCACTAAATGGAAACAGATCAAATCTGGAGAAACACATCTTGAAGAGACTGACAGAAGAGGATAACTTTGATAAATACATGAATTACATTCATAATCCCAGAGATCACTTGAAGAGTTTCATCATAGATGAAGTCCATCAGTACATCAGTGATCAGTTCAGTATCAGAGTTCAACCCAAGATGAATCAGAACATTGAAGTCCTGCAGCAGAAGATCCTGACAGCAGCTCATGAATCTACTGAAGATGTTCAAATGAAGAGTGGAGATGTTGATTTGTGGTTGAAGTTTTTCACACAGAAGCTCTCAGATGTTCTGATATTCTCTATGAAGGACTTCAGAGGCCTCCAACATGATTATGTTCATGATTATAAAATTGTGGAAGATGTGATAAGGAAAGAACTTCATCCTATAATATCTGACATCAGCAGAGAGTTCCGCACAGATACATTTAATAAAAAACTGGATCTCAACAACAGAACAGATCAGATTCTGATTAATCATTTCTGTCGGTGCTGTTGGGTTCAGTGTCCGTTTTGTAAAGCCATCTGCACCAACAAAATACAAGACCATGATGGAAATCACAGTGCTCACTTCCACAGAGTGACTGGAGTTAATGGATTCTATAATGAAGATACACAGAATCTCTGTACAGATTTTTGCTCAACTGTAGTCAGAAGTTCAAAAAGTTTCAAATTATCAGATCTGTGGAATCCATTTAAAATACAAAGAATAACAGAAGAGGTTTATGCTGACTAGAGCATCACCCCTGACTTCTCTAATATGCCTTACTGGAAGTGGTTTGTGTGCAGATTTCAGAAAGATCTGGAAATATACTATAAGAAAACATTTCAGGGAAAAGGAGAGATTCCAGATGAATGGATGCAATACACAAAGCAGGATGCTATTGAGAGTCTCGATAAATACATCTAATGAAGCACCTGTGTCAAATATATGTGACTGAATCACAACAAACTAAATTCAAATTGCATTTAAACTTCAGGATTTTGCTCTTTTGGTGTAATCTTAGAGATTAATGTGGAAGAGCACTGCATTATCATCATCTGTACTGTAAACATTTATTGTAATTATAAGTGAACAGTGCTACAGTAAAACCTCGGGTAACACTTTATTTTACGGTGTCTTTGTTACACATGACACATGTAATTATTATAGTAATAACAGTTAATTATGCATAATTACATGCAACTTATCCTAAACCAAACCCTAATCCTAACCCCAACCCCAGTGGTGTAGTGGTGTCTGGAGAAGTGGATGTATACTCTAAATGTATGCCCCCAGTAGAAGAGGGTATACTCTTAATGTATGCCCCCAGTAGAAGTGGGTATACCCCATGCCATCAAATAAAGAGGTGGGAATACTCCGTATACCTGCAGATACCCTGCACTACAGCACTGCCCAACCCTACAGTATAGTAAGTACATGTTGTTGATGATTATTACTTAGTACTTAACCCTCTGGGGTCCGACCATTTTGGGACACTGTCAGAGGTTGTGACATGCTCTTACATTTGGTCTTTTTTCAGTTGCTTTAAAACATAATAATGGCAAGTGTCTCATACCACTTTGTTCAGCACAAACTGGGCTAAAATATTATATGAGCTACATGTATGTACATGTTTGTATTTTTGAGAGAAAAAGGTTTATGCGTGGTTTTTAAAAAAGCAAAATTTTGAAGTCACTACTAAACATGTTTTAAGAAGACTTTCCTAAACAGAATCTAGTAGTCTAGAGTTATTTCTTTAAAATGATGTGGAAATCATTCCGCTTACTCATTCACATAAACCAATATATTGATTTAGAAATTGTAAGACACTTTTTGTTTAGAGGGGCCGTATGCGAGAAGGATTGATTGACAGCTGAGCAACAAAAGACTCGTATAATGAGCTGCATAATGAGGCAGGAATGTTGGGAACTACAGTAAAGAATGTGAGGACAAATGTATACACGTTTGTTTGAGATTTTTTAAGAAGTTAACAATATAATCAAAATAGAAATGAAGGTCAGTAGGACATTTTCAGTTTATTTGGAAACAAACTCTATTCAAAAACTTAACTTGTATAAGAAACTGATAAACAACAGAGCTGTAAACTTCATGTGGCTCATGTTACCATATAACTTTATGTCCAAAAAGTGTGAATATGTTTTTCCACTTCATAGTTTTGTACTGATGAGAGGGATGCAGACCTATAAGAGAGTTATAAACAGCTGTTAGCATAAATTGTCCACAGAAGTACCCTTACATACATAACTGATGGGTAAATATCACTGATAGCACCACATTCAGATAAACTATCATATACATTTGGACTAAATTCAGAACATCTCAGATAAACATCTGCAATGATTAGTTATATAAAAAGCTGTTTTTAGATGACTGTTTTCAGATGCCCTTCCCCTTATCGTCTAGCTTCTGTTTAAAACGCGTTTCTGTAAACGCTTATGAACTTTAAAAACACGTAGCATATGGCGTCTATGTGCGCAAGCTCGCGTCTCAGTGTAAACAATGCGGTGCTCATAAAAACGGTGTTGCATGTAAAGCGCAATGTATGGAATTCCCTTGCATGTAAACAATATGGAATCATATTACAGCAGATCCCGCAGTGCAGCATTACTTACAGATATCCGCCATTACGGGAGGTCACGTGTACTCGTTTGTAAATAAGCATGTAAACATGGAATCATATTACAGCACACACTTAACTCTTTCACCGCCAGCGTTTTTAAAAAAAGTTGCCAGCCAGCGCCAACGTTTTTCATGATTTTCACCAAAGTTTAATGCCTTCCAGAAAATGTTCTTCTTTAAATATATAAACATACAATATACCAAATGAAAGAACAGACCCTCTGCTTTCAAAAAAAACTTTCATCCTACCTTCAGTGGTTCTTTTGTAATCAGCTTTTGAATATGGGTAGGTTTCTGCAAAAACACCACATTTTGAGCAAAAAGCAGAGATAATTCAATTTTTGTGACGGACTTTTCATAGAGATCCCATTCAGAGCGATCTTTAAAACAGACACGGACATGCAGCCGCTTGCCATAGGGCAATACTTCCGGGTTTATTATCCTGGTGGATAATAGCGGTATTGCGGAAAGACGGAAAATCTTATCATTGGTGGGGAAGAGTTTTCTCTTAATTGACGAGATATCTCGTCAATGGCGGTGAAAGAGTTAAAAGATACAGCAGTGCAGCCTTACTCAAAGTTGCCATGAAGGATATAAGTGAATAACTGTGTTTAACACTGTACAGCATGCAACAGTGAAATCCGCCATTACGTGAAATCACGCGTCCTCGTTTGTAAACAATGCAAAAGTTTTTCAATCCGAAGCGTGCAGTCTGCTGAGGTTGCTTACTGTATGTAGGCTGAACTGCACAAGCCATAAGCATATTATTTACATGATAGCAAATATAAATGGTATAAATTAACTGTTACTTACTTCAAATATCCTCCTCCAGTGCGTCCTCCATTGTTCTTCTTTTTAGGTAATGTTAAAGTGCTTCTCTTCCTCAATGTCAAGACATAAATGAAGATCTTCCTCACGTGTGTGTATAAAGTTTATCATCCAAACATGCGGTAAAGTCTTTAAATCTGATAAAACTTAATGCTTTGCTTGTTATGGTTTGAACAGCTCTTGTCTTCATTACCATGTCAACAGCGTGTACCGCCTGTGGGCGTGACCGCATTAAAGATAATGAAGTCAGCCAGGAAAAACAGTACTCTCTTTACTTCAGTGCAGATTATATAAACAGGCATTATTTGTTTTCGATTATAATTAGCTTGTTTAAAAGTAGACACTTTAGGCTTTCTTTGAATATGTGTATCATGTTTGTGTGATGAGTATTCGCGGAGTTTCAATTGATTTTTGTATCGTGTTTTGAGAGACAGCTGGCGGAGACAGAAATGTCTGGATGCACACCCTGTTTATTTTCTTCATTTGACAAAAACACAAAGATCTGTTATTATTGTGAATGTACACATATTAAAGAAGACCCTTTACAGTTTCAAATGATGTAAAACACGTAAGTGTATGATTATTAATGATGGAGTATTTTAAGTTGATTCTGCCATGATAAGGAGAAAACATGTCAAAACGCGGTGCCGAGTTTTTGGACCCCAGGGGGTTAACTTGTCTACTAATGGCGATTTCGATTAATGATGATGTTATCGTCTCGGCTTCCAACTCCGATCACTCTCTGCTACATAGCTTTGTTCTACAGTCTGTCATAACAGCGTGTGCTATACATTTCCACGTTGGGTTCCCTTTGGTTACCTGTATGCACCTAGATTTTCGCGAGAGATCTTAATCTCTTTTAATGCGTCCTCTGCTAATTTGTTAAATATCGCACTTGCTGTTCTGACTCCCGTAATCATTGTTTCGTTGAAATTTAGGACTAACATACCTTTGCTAGTGTCTTTTAATAGACCATTGTGTATTGTCACTTTTATGTTCAATTCAATTCAATTTTATTTATATAGTGCTTTCACAATTGTTAATTGTTGCAAAGCAGCTTTACATGAGTAGATGTAGAGGAGAACACAGAAAATCAATAGATAGTATAAGAAATAGAATATAGCAGCTAAGGTTAAACCGTACAAGCGAGCGTATTAATAATTTAATGTATACAGTAAAGTGCTAATTTAAGCCAATGTTGGCTGACTCTCCCGGGGACGAAAAAAAACCCTAGGAGAAAACCTGTTGGGAAAACTCCTGTTTTAAGTTCATATTTCTGCCTTTTCTGTTTTTTTAAGTTCTGGTGGGATCTCTTTCTCAACCTTGAAATTAATTATTTCTTGTTGGTACTTTCTAACGCAATCCATTTTCACTGGCTCTCCTTGTCTTTTTTCTAACGGTTTGTTGTCCATACCATATATTTTTTATGGTCCCTAAGTCATCTTTGTCCACTGTTGACAAAATAAACTCGACATCTAAACTCATACACTGTATAAGCACGTCACTATTTTAATTCCTATCTAGTGTTTGTGCCCATAGTACTACAGTTAAGCCTATTTTAGCTACCCCCTAATGTATCTTTAAATGAGAGCGGGATCTCTATTATGTATCTTTATTATGAGTGGGGGAAGAGTGGGAAGGGAATGTTCAATCACCAAGGCTGAATCCGAAATCGCATACTTACTGTGTACTGAATTTCACTGGGTACCTACTTAGCGTGCGCTAAGGCAGTATGTACGTTCGCGTTAAGTATGGACAGCATTCGCCATGTTGGAAGTTATCATGTGACATATAACATAGTAGACTTGTTTGAGTTCATGCGGAACCACAAGAACTGACAGGAGATTGACATCACAATACCGCGAGAGCAACTCGAAATCAGACTTCTCCGTGTGATTTCTGGAATCGCTCTCACGGTACTTTGATGTCATCCAACTGTTGGTTCTTACAGCAGTGCATAAACTCGAACAAACCTAATAACAGACATGAAAACATACGTGTGTATGAGGGACAGGTGCACTAACACCTGATTGCATCAGTAACTTGATCTGTAACAGTGTTACAGATATATTACACATTATTTTGTAGTGGACAAAATAAGTAAAACAAGCAGATTGTAATTTAATATCTATTGTCAGATGACAACTGTGCTTGAATACAAACTAGACAATGCAGGCAATGTTATTATATACATTTTAGTGAAGCAATCTCTTGTATTTACTTAAAACGACAGGAAACATGAATTAAAAAATGAATGAATAAAACCATCACAATAAATGAAAACGTATAGAAGTGAATCCCATATGAAACAAAACTTTATTCAAATGTATTTTTCTAACAAACCATCACATATTTACTGTCAGCTCAACACAGCTGTGACAATTCTACAGCTTTATTTTCATGAATCAGCTGAGCACTTTAATTGTGGTATATCCTGGGTCTGTGCGTGAAGTCTGGGTGCTGAGGAACAGCCCTGTGTGTGTATCGAAATCACCCGATTGGCTGGTCTCCGGTCGATTGCTTTGCTTTCTCGTGGCATCATGGGAAAGCTGGGATAGAAGTGTCCATCTGATGCACGCTTCAGAATCTGGGCGGACTCAGTAGGGCACCCGGGGATTTCTCGCCTACTGATTTTATGGATACTGAGGATTCGGATGTACTACTCTGTTCACGTACTGTTTCCCCTACTACATTTTCAGTAAGTAGGCGGTTTCGAACAATACTTAAGTACACGTGCCTCTGAATCTCGCGAGAAATAGTCAAAAATCCCGCTAATTCTCGCCTACCCTTTTACGTATACTCAGGTTTCGGACATACTATTCGTTCGCGTACTGCTTTTTGCCTACTATATAGTATGGCAGTATGCGGTTTCGGATTCAGCCCAATATTTTGTTGTCTACCTATCTTTTGAACAGATCTGGATATATGGAGATTTTAGTTATCATTATGTAAGACTAGATAAATGTAACACTGATAGGATTTGATATTGGAGAACAAAGTATGTATGATTTTGATAAGGATCTGGACCCTGACAACTATGGGTTGAATGAAATAGGTGATACCTCAAAATACTATACTGACTATGAATTTAATTTAAATGTTAATTTAAGGGATAGATTGTCGCTTGTTCATTTCAACATCAGAAGTCTTTACGCAAATTTTAATAAAATGAAGGATTATATTAGTACATTTACAAGTCGATTTAATATAATAGCACTTTCTGAAACATGGATTAGTAATAAAAAGGGTGCAGACTTTGAACTAGAAGGATACAAGTTATATTACGTAAATAGATCATTAAAAAGAGGAGGAGGTGTGGCATTATATGTTGATAGTTGTTTGAAATGTAAACTTTTTAACAATTGAAATTGAGGGAATTCTTGAATGTGAAGCTGTTGAAATTGATATGGGAAAAAACAGGAATGTGATCGCTGCTTGCATCTATAGAGCTCAAGGATCTAAAATAGATCTTTTTCAGGATAAATTTGAAGAATTACTTGATACACAGAATAATCAGAAAACACTTTTAATAAGTGGTGATTTCAATATTGATTTTCTTAATCAATCTAAATGTAAGCTCACGTTAGAGTTTTTGGATGCCTTGCACACAAGATCTCTTTATTCATTAATTACACAGCCTAGTAGAATCACTAGCACGTGTGCTACATTAATTGATAATATTGTTACAAACGATTTTAAAAAAATTGTTCAAAGTGGATTATTGATAAATGACTTAAGCTGTTTTTACCATATGTGATATGCAACCTGAGATATACACGAGTTCACATCAGCCTTCATATTTTAGAGCAAGAACCGAAAAAACAATAAATGACTTCAGGAGTGAGCTTTTACAACAAGACGTTCACTGATGTGAATAAAGCATATGAAACCTTCTTAAACTTGTATATATCTAGTTATGATAAATGTTGCCCACTACAGTTGTTAAAGAAACACCCTAAAAGTGATAAACCCTGGATGACATTAGGATTAATTAGAGCATGTAAAAAGAAAAATAGATTGTATAAAGATTTTGTAAAAAATAGGACACTAAATTGTGAGGCTAAATATAAAGTATATAAAAAAAATTGACCACAATTTTAAGAGACACTAAAAGGGATTATTATAATAAACAACTGAAAGACAAAAATGGAAATATGAAAGCTACATGGAAAATATTAAATAATATAATAAAACCAAACTCACAACATATTAAGCTACCTGAATATTTTGTGTGCAATGAAACCGTTATGAATAATAGTATAGATGTGGCCAATGAATTTAACTCATTTTTTATTAATATTGGGGAAAATATTGCCGAATCAATTGAGGTACCTAACACAAATCAAACTGCTGCCTATAGAATGGATAGTAGAATAATGCAGTCCATGTTCCTATGTGAGGTTAAGGAAAATTAAATTACATCTATTGTTAGTGGATGTGAAAATAAAACATCTACCGACAGTGACGGACTGGATATGATTATTGTAAAAAGGACCATTGACTGCATTATAAAGCCTTTGACTTTTATCTTTAATTTGTCTATACACTCGGGTGTTTTTCCTGAGAAGATGAAGGTTGCCAAGGTTGTTCCTCTTTTCAAAAATGGAGATGTACATTACTTTGATAACTATAGACCAGTGTCATTGCTTTCCCAGTTCTCTAAAATCCTTGAAAAGTGGTTTGCTCAAAAACTTACTATTTTTTTAGAAAAACATAAATTAATTACAGAAAAACAATATGGCTTTAGAGCAAAAAGATCAACTGCTTTGGCATTAATTGAGCTTACAGAAAAAATTACATCTGCAATTGAGAAGAGGCAACATATAATGGGGGTCTTCATCGATTTAAGCAAAGCATTCGACACTATAAATCATAGTTTACTATTGTCAAAATCATACAATTATGGCATAAGGGGTCTAGCTTATCAATGGCTTAATAGTTATCTTAATAATAGGCAGCAGTTTGTTCAAATTAATGGTCTAAGATCTGAGTTAAAAGAGATAAGATGTGGAGTTCCACAAGGGTCCGTTTTAGGCCCATTACTTTTTATTTTGTTTATTAATGATCTCTGTGAAGTGTCTGAGGTGGTACAGTTTTTGATGTTTGCTGATGATACCAACATTTTTTGTTCTGGAAATAATTTGTTAGAAATGATAGAAAACATAAGTTCAGAAATGGGAAAAATTAAGCTGTGGTTTGATAAAAATAAACTATGTTTAAATTGGGAAAAAACTAAATACATGATTTTTGGTAATTGTAAAAAAAAGGAAGAGGTAAGAATATCAATTCAAGGAAATGATATAGAACGAGTTAATGAGATAAAATTCTTAGGTGTTATTTTGGATGAAAAATTGAATTGGAAAGATCACATAGTAAATATTAAGAATAACATTTGTAAAAGTATTGGGGTCTTGTATAAAGTTAAAGATGTTTTAGATTATTCTACATTGCTGATGTTGTACAATTCCCCAATTCTTCCATATTTTGGTTACTGCAAAGGTGTTTGTAAATTTAAGAATCTGTATAAGAAAATATTCTGGAAGGTTATTAAAAAAAGATGACTAATATGATTAAGAGTGGTATTGAAAAAAAAATGTTTGGTGGTTGTGGTAAGGAGTGGGGTTGACTTATTTATGTAGTTTCTTTCTTTATTTTTTGTTTTGTTTTGTTTTGTTTTTTGTTTGACTCTGTAGGCATAAGTGACAGGTATTATAAGATTTTCTTCTTCCTGTTTCTTTTCTTTTTTCGTTCATGTATGATATGAATGAATGAGATGAAAATAAAAGATATTACAATTTAGTTGTTTGCGATTACAAGTTTTGCCGAATTACAAAGAAAAAGAAATAAAAATACCAAATTAGATAAAAAGTAGTGAAACAAAAATACAGAGTCTAAAAAATACTAAGTCTAGAGCACACAAGATTTCAGGCTGTCAGACAACGGAGAGGCCGGCTGCGGCATCCAGATCTGAATAGAGTCACCCAGCTGGATCAACTCATAGTCAAAGTCTCAAGGCCAAATTTCAACGTCAAGTTCAATGCCTCATGGAACGCACGTTTTCTGGGGAATGCCCCTAATATCTTCTCATATATATATATATATATGACAAAGTTTTTTGTTGTTCTTCTCCGAGCTCTCCTGCGCTTTCTTCGTCGAAGACAGGTCTAAAAATCACACGTCAAAGTGTAATGTATTTCTTTTACTTTACTCTATCTAATACATGCATTAATCTTTCTACTCTATTTTGAGTAAAACAATCCAAAATCACACATGTGTCTTCTCTTTTCTTTTAAAACATGCAATACTTTGCATGAAAGCAACATAAAATATAATAAGGCATATAAAGGAATACACACTGCAAAAAATTATTTTCAAGAAAAAATTTTGTAGTATTTTTGTCTTGTTTTCAGTAAAAATATCTAAAAATTACTAAATTAAGATGCCTTTTCTTCATGAGCAAAACGACCCAAAAAAATAAGTCTAGTTTTTAGACCAAAAATATCAAATTTAAGTGATTTTGTGCATAAGACAAGCAAAAAATAATAATCTGCCAATCTGGCAAATTTTTCTTAAACACTAAATTCAAGAAAAATTCAAGAAAAATTAGCTTACCCCATTGGCAGTGCAGATCTTTAACAGTATGAGGAGTATAAAATAATACAGATTTTTAACAGCATAAGCAGTATAAAAGAATACAGGGTTCTTATCATTCTTAGGGTGGGTTGCACCAACAAGGATTAAATTAAGCAGAGTTTAGAGCTAATCTAGGGTTTGTTGATCTCAGTTTAATTTTAATTCGAGTTGTGTTGCACCACTTAAATTTAAACACAGATTAACAAATCTTAGATTAAAACTTTAAACTGTATTAAACCCCTCATCTACGATTTATTTTGTCTGCCATGTGGAATTTTCCGGTGTAATTAAAAAGCAACAATGTTGACGTTGTCATTCAAAAAGGAAATAAACAGTTTATGCAAGCAAAGGTAATGTAATTTTTGTATTATAAATCACCTACATACACCGGTAGGCTAATCTAAAGGTCTGATTCATATAAAAACATTTGACGATCTTTTAAAACAATTGTATTTATTAACAGATCAGGAAATATTGTGACAGGAAATATCGCAAAGCTCAGATATTGTGATATAATGAACAAGATGTGTCGACGCATTTGTCATGAAGCGCCCCTGTGTGTCCGTTCATTCACTGTCCTTCGTCTGACTGAAGCGCCCTTGACAGAAGAGAAGCACATACGAGCATTGGTAGCTGTCACCGGTGCTGTTAATAATCTTTTTGAGCCTTCAAACTCACTTTGTTGAGATGTTATAATAAATGCATCTTTGAATAGCGTCACCACGCTCGCGGTGTGTGCTCAGGGGCGCCGCTAGCAATTTTGGGCCCTATGAAAAAATAGGGGGTCAGGCCCCCCCATACCCATTTCGTACCAAACATACAATCCAACCTACTGTAGCTATTCAAAATCTTTGTCTGTAATTTAATAATACAGAACTATTTATTTTGATATTGTTTTGACCACAGTTATCAGTATTTATAGATACCTAAAATGTCTGCAGCTAAGATAATTTATTGTTCAATGTAAATTTAATTGAAAAATACAGTACATTAAATCAAATATTCAGAGAAAATGCAACATTCTTAAAGATTAAAGATAAATGTGACCATGCCCGTGAAAACCCAGCTGAAGTATTTTTTTTGTGATTTACTGTTTTCCACATAAAATCATCCTATATAATGTAAAGAACATTTGTGAAAATTAATATCTTTAATAAACTTGATATCTTTAATATTGACTGAGTAATGTCATATCAGCGATTGAAATCATAGTGAAATTAATGCTTGAAATTAAACTGTGATGCTTTTTATCTCACAATAAGATTTGAGGCTTTAGTCTGATTTTCAGAGACAGTCTTAGTGACATACTGTATACTTGAGCTGTTACACACGAGACATTGTAACATTTTAAAATGGCGAACAACAACAATGCATCTTTTCTATGTACATTCTGCCTGAAATAAGACTGGGTCAACAATGCTTGACCAAAGCGGCGTGGTGAGCTTGAACCTGTTTACATTACGAGGCATTTTTTGGACCCAACATTCAATAAGAAAATTCAACTGCAGTAGCCACCGTTCAACCTGAAGATGGCAGCACTCAGACGTTTTTACACCAGTATTGAAACACTTTATATCCAAATGTCAAAAAACTTACTAAAATCAATGAACAGCACTAATAAAACCCCATTCTTACAGATCATTAACTAAAAAAAGTTGGTTTAGGGTTGAGTTATTATTTAAGAAAACAGCTATACTGTTATTAAATGAGACTGTTTTTTAATCAACGGGGCTCTAAAATGAAATGAATGACAACTATAGCAGATTACGACATAGATTTCCATTGATTTCTTAATCCTGTTGCAAGTTGAGAAGCTTTAATATACATAATTTGACTAGTTTAGCCTTAGTTGCATTTCAGTTTTATCACAACCAACTCGATTTAAGACTGCATAAAAATCCTTTCTTTGCATATTGCGTTACAAAACAAAACAGTGTGTAACCGATCGCATTTCTAGTTTATGTTAATTAGCTTATACGGGCTACGTTAATTTAAACAGCTTATAAGGGCTGACTTCGCGTTAGAATCATAACACAAAACAGGGAACGTAAATCCCCTTGTGTTTTTTTAAACTGGGGTGAACAGAGCGAAGACTTTACAGTGGAAAGAAAACTGCATTGTATTGCTCCAGCGTCACATTGTGTAAACTGCATTTATAGTAAGGAAGTGCACATATGCAGATATCATAGGAAATAGCAGTAAATACACACACCTTGTTCTCTTCTGAAGTTCACGCGCACTGTGAGACCGTGGATTGAAGACGGCGCTAAAACGCAGAGTAAAGACGGGGCGGAGCTAAGAGGGCTCAGCTTAAGGGGGTCCTTGGCTGGGGCCCTCAAAAGTTCATGGGCCCTTAGAATCGTCCTAACTTTTCCCCCCTTTACGGCGCCCCTGTGTGTGCTTCTAATCATTTAGCCAGACATTTAATTGGAAAAAAACACATTTAAACCCAGGGCCGGAGTGGGGCCACTTTTCAGCCCGGGAGTTTCAGGCCCAAGACCGGCCCACTTTTTCCATAGTGTTATTCCAAATTAGCACTTTTTTCAAATTGGATAAATAAAGCAACAGTTCAGCTCTTACTATAGTTTTTATTAATATCATGGTTCAACAAATAAGGTAAAAGTTAAATAATATTTCATTTAAGATAAGAAGTTAACAAAAATATTCCTCTACACTCTAAAAAAGGCTGGGTTACTTTTTACCCATAATGGGTAAATATTGGACAGAACACATGCTGGGTTAAAAATTACCCCATGCTGGGTTAAAAATAACCCAATGTTGGGTTGTTGTTAATGCAACCATGGATTATAATAACCCAACAGGTGGGTTAAAACAACCCAGCACTGGGTCAATTTTAACCCAGCAGCGTGTTCTGTCCAATATATAAAATATATAAATAACCCAGCCCTTTTTAGAGTGTATTCCATAAGGAAAGGTTGATAAATTATTAGCATTGCTAATGCTATGAGGCCGATGATTAATGCAAATAGAAATATAAAAGTCCTAATTAAAAAAGAAAACAATTTGACAAAAATATTGAAAACAATATTGGTTAAATAGCATAAGTCTATGAATCGCCATGTATACACAAAATATTTTAACAACAAAAAAAATTTGGCTTGTAAATATTTTGACAACGGTATTAGCCGAATAATTATGTAGCTAATGCTAATCATTACTAGGCTTATTTCTCTTTAAGTTACCTGTTGTCACTTTTGTTTGTCCTCTTGAAAATAAATCTGTAGGTTTGGCACATTTGGCAGCATCCTCCTCCAATGGATTTTTTCTTCAACCTGTTTTTTACGCCCTCCTCCTCTCAGACGCGTATTGTTACGGTAGGGCCGCCCAGCCTACCGGAGAAAAGTTTTCTTGGACGTGCTTTGGACCGAAACCAACTCTATGGGAGGGGAGGGGAAAACTCCCTCACATGGTACAACCCATCCAGAGGCTGCGCGCTGCAGTGTCAATGCGAAACGTGTGAAGTTTCATTTAAGAGAAGATTGACTCACTAACGTGACAAATGTAAAAAAAAAAAAAACTCGACCGGCCCAAAAGTGAAGCGGCCCACCGGGAATTCTCCCGGTTCTCCCGATTACCCACCCCGTGCCTGTTTAAACCTCCTCATATGCAAGTTTAAAGTTAATCCCTCACTGAGATTTAAAACAGAGTTTAAAGTAATGGAGCAACAGGATTAAAGATAATCTAAGTTTACTGTAAAATTTAAACTTGGATCAAAATGGCAGTTTAAATGAAAACCTGATTATTTTTAAACAGGTTTAAAGTTTGGTGCAACAGAATTATTAAATATAAGCCTTGATTTAAACCAGATTTAGGCTTATCCTTGGTGGTGCAACCCACCCTTAGAGATAATATATGAAATTGGTTATAACACTTGATATATAAAGGTTGGATAATCTGCATTTCACACAACAGTACTCATGTAGGAAAAAACTTTTTGAACCCCCCCCCCCAATTATCACTGTAACAATATCAAGTTCACTTGTGTTAGTTGTAGTTCTAGTTCTTTTTATATAGCACATTTAAAACAGTCCCAGGACTGACCAAAGTGCTGCACAATATAATATAAAACCATTATAAAACAAAACAATATCTGAGAGGAAATAATAAAAGAGGAAATCAAAAAATAATAACAATAATGATTAAAACAATCTCCAAGTTATAATTTAGTTGTCAAAGGCTAAAGTAAATAGATAAGCAGGTAGGATGTTCCACAGTCTAGGGCCCATTTCTGAAAGGTTGTGTATCCTCTGGGTTTCAAACTTGTGGGGGGAACCACAAGTAAATTGTGGCTCCCAAATCTGAGATCTCTATTCGGACTATAAGGGAGCAGCAGTTC
The DNA here is from genome assembly GCF_030506205.2 of Paramisgurnus dabryanus. Taxonomy (NCBI): domain Eukaryota; kingdom Metazoa; phylum Chordata; class Actinopteri; order Cypriniformes; family Cobitidae; genus Paramisgurnus; species Paramisgurnus dabryanus. The sequence goes on along the minus strand of NC_133339.1, from coordinate 16,240,714 downwards.
TGATAGTGCGGGGCGAGATCGTGTAAGCATTTAAAAATGAATAAAAGGATTTTAAAATGAATTCTAAAGTGAACTGGTATCTAATGTAGAGATAATGAATTGGGGGTAGCGTAGTCATATTTCTGTCCTTTCGAGAGAAATTTGGCAGCAGCATTTTGGACCAGTTGTAGTCGAGCAACTTGAGACTTTGATATACCAGATTATAATGAGTTGTAATACTCCAGACATGAGACAATGAAAGCATGAACAGCTGTTTCTAGTGGCTTTGCAGGCAAGACGTTTAATTTTGATGAGTGATAATGAGTTGATAAAAGCTGGAGGCAACAACTGAAGAGACATGCTTCTCAAGAGTAAGCCGACTATCCAGAAGAACACCAAGAACACAAAATAGCCAAACTATCCAGAAAAGTATGATCAAATTTATACACCATTCAATGCTTTGTCTAAATGATCAGATAATCACGTGTCTTCATGCATGTCAATCAATAAAAATCTTTCAAATTTTTAAATCTATGTAATATTGCATTCTGGCAAAAACTAGATTTTTGTACAATTATTATTTGGAAAAATAATGTGTATTCATCTCTGTCCTCTGTATGTCTGTGTTGCAGAAGCCGGGTGTGTCTTTTCAGATCTGAGTATAGCTTGGACTTGAACCTGTGACTTGAACCTTGGACTATACTTAGCACTTCATTTAGTGGAAGTATTCGTGTCGTGTTTGGTGTAAAATAATACAGTAATGAACTTTCTGCTGCGCTTCTAAAATGTCCTTATCTAGACCTTCAGCTGAAAAACACGGTAAGTCTTTGTTTTAATACAATCCTTTAAATGCCACAAACATTTTCTTCATTTCCACTTAACTCATGAGGGGTTTGATTTTACTTTCAGTTTCTCACGTACAATATAAAAAGATGCAGCATGAAGTTAATACAACTTAGTCAACTTAAAAACAATTCGTAGACACTTTTTCTCTTGCGACCCTCAGACATTTTGAAAAAAACACAGTGAGAACGCGACCTTCAATGAATGGTTGAAACCGTAGCACAACACACATACACGTGAAAGTGCGCATGTGCAGAAAGCGAACGTAGAGGCGAGCACGTACGACGGTTATACGTCAACATATAATCAGAATGATTGACATCTGGGATGACCAATAACAGTGGAGATCCACCCGGAAAACGAAAATCTTCCGCTATACCTTTAAGTATTTTAAACCCTTATATTAGAGAATGAAGCTGTCTTGTGGTGAAATGTAGCTTTGGACTTCATTGATCATGAATGAATCAAGCATCGATAGAAAATACTATTTTCATTTTTTTGTGTCACGGCTAACTTCACTGGAGAATATCCAATTGTGACACACATGGGTTTAAGTAGCAGTAGCATGTATGACTAACAGGTAACATACTTTATCTTACATAATCCAGAGGTTACAGTGCAAATTCATTTCTTATTGTGTTTCAGTGAGTGATCTGAGGATTGTTATGCTGGGGAAGAATTTATTTGAAAACATCAGAGTGAGAAACTTTATCCAGGGGCCAAATGTAAAGGAGACGAAACTTCCTTCAGATTATTTAAAGAAGCACAGTGTGAGAATCAGAGGAATTGTGGAGAACAAAAACATCTCATTGGTCAGCTGTCCTCTTCTGCTCAAGCTGAACCTCTCAGACCATCAGATCAGAGAAGGAGTGAGAGACTTTGTGAATGATTCTGATCCAGGACCTCATATGTTTATGCTCATACTGCAGCATCAGGACTTCAGTGAGAAGGACAAACACACAGTGATGCATGTGTTGAACTGCTTCAGTGATCAAGCAATGAAACGCACCATACTGCTGACTACTCATGAAGATATACACAGTTCTGTGAGAAGCAATGAATTTACTCAGTTAATAAATGAGTGTGGAGGAGGACATCTTCACTTCAATGAAAGACAACCAGGATGGTGCTCTGAGATGTTCAAAAGAGTAGATGAGATACTCGAGAAAGAACCTGAAGAATATCTCACATGTGACATCTATGAAGATGCAGAAGATGAAGGATCATCTGTTGACCCATTGCCAGTGCTGACTAAACATGAGGATTCACTGAGATCAAAGGAGGACAAATCATATCACAAAGATGATGGAAAACCCAACGAGAGACATAAAAAAAATAAAGAAGGTGGAGGTTTATTTTGTAAGTATTGAATATTCTGTTCCCTATCAAAAGCTTTACTTAATGCTGTGCTGCTAAGCGCTATGGGGAAACATCTTTATTGTTGACCAGCTGAATATAGTGTGCAAACAATGGAATTGACCCAGAGGTATATAGCCTCGGTTGATGACGACATCACAGCGCACCCGATTCGAGGATATATAAAATAGATGAGCACCAGCTGTGTCATCAGGTCTTTTTATTTTCAGACCAACTACTGAATGTGTGTGTGCTACACTGAATGCAAATCTCTCTCTTACCTTTTGAACTTCACTTGAGATCTTTGTTACGAGTTAGATTCCAAAAAGATAGAGTGCAGACTTTCTCTCTTTCCGATTTTAAAAGAGTTTAAGTTAAAAGGAAAATATGATTAAGAAGAGTCACGAGCAGTCTGAGTTGAGTTTGTTTTCGCTTTATGGCGAAGGACGACACACACACTTAACTGTTTTGTGTGTTTGGGGGAGGAACATGCTGTCATGGCTTTACAGTCTGATGAGTGCGAGCATTGTGAATCATTCACACAAAAAAAGCTTCGTGCTCGCCGTGATTATTTTCTGACTGCACTGTCAAATTAAGATATATTTCTTTGCGTGATTTCGAAGCGCACTCCGGTGTTTCTTCGGTTCATGTGGGGGATAATTATAATAATGACGTTGATGATGTCACAGGGTGACGATCTTTTGGGCGGAACCAAAAATTGGGAAAGTTTGGTTCCGCCCGGATGTTTCCGCCCAGACCGGGAAGAGGAAACACCGGACATCCGGTAGCATCGCGAGGGCTGTAATCAGCCAAACAAGGCACAGCTGTGAGTTGTTAAGAGGAGCGCCGGGTGATTGGAAGATTGCAGCACCCAGAAAAGTATTTAAGAGCAGTTTAAACCACAGTTTGTGTTCGTTGTTGGTGTTGTTGGTGTGTATTGAAGTGCTGAGTTGTGCTCGCCTAATACGCTGATCGATCTTTATGCTTGCTCTCTCTCTCGTCTTGTGTCATGGATTTATGTTGATGGAGATACCGAAGACCTTATAGGTTGAAGAACAAACGAATATTGACATCCAGAGGAGAGAAACAAAGGAAGAAGAAACGTACTGTTGTGAGTATACACCTGTAGAAAAGTGTGTGTTGGCGACTGGAAACCGCCCTGCCTGTGCATCTGGAGTGTTTGTAGTGTGGAATAACGTAGAGAACGTGAGACGAAGGAAGTGCAGCAGCCGTGAGTAACAAAACCCATTTTATGGAAATGAATTGCATGTACTTGACCTGTAGATCTTTTTGAGTGCCTCCAAGAGAGAGCGGGTGGCCCTACCCCTGAGTCAGTGTGGTGGGTGAGCCAAAGGATCCTTGTATGAAGCAGCTACAGTGACGAAAACAAGCACTAGGCCGTGTTATCATCGCCGTATCTCGCCCAGAGCGAAGTGGAGGAAGACGGGCGTCTTTTGTGTGCACTGAGCGTGGTGGGTGAGTCTTTGGATGTAGAAATTTTCACTTTGAAGTGGTGCTGTGTAATGCCGTGTATTGCAGTGAGATTGCTGTGTCTTGTCAGACGTATCCCCGCCTCCACTCACTCGTCACGGGAAGGCGAAGAGGAAAGCGGTCCTAGAGCAAACTTGTACATGATTATGCTGTGAGTGTGTTTCAGTCTTGAATAACGGAGTGGCATCCTGGAGTGTTTTCGCAGCCAAACACTTGGCGGACGTGTGTTTGGGAGTGGCGGTGAAGAACTGTGCAGTTGGCGGTGTGTGAGTATTACAAATAACATTGCTACCTTACCTGTGTAATTTCATCGTCGCAGAGCTAGAGGCGAAGGAGATCCGCCGCCCCGAGGTCTCTACAAAAGGGCGCCCCTGTCCAGTGTTCGATCGCCCAACGGGTACCGAGGAAAGGGCAGCGCTCGACCCGGTGTGACGGCGTGACGTTCTCGCCCCTCTGCAGACCAACGAGCTCGCCAAGAGGGTTTGGTCCCCGGCGTCGTATAGAGACCACTGTCCAGCTGACACACTGCGGATGCCAGCTGTCGTAAGTCCGCCGCCCTGTAAAGTGCATATTAACCTGCTAAGTCTGCCGATCAACAGAGACGAGGAGTGTGTCGTGTATATCGAGCTGTGAAGGAAGCCACACTTATCAAGAGCTATAGCCGGCGAAGAGGTGAGAGAACAAACTGAGATCGATTCATTGTATTCTTGTGTCCCAGTTGCTGTCTGTGGAAAGAGAGAGAGCCCACGTGAGTGCTAAGAAAACGAGCTGTGAAGAAAACCACACTTACCAAGAAGCTGTAGCCAGGAAGAGGTGAGAGAACCATTTGAGATCGATTCACTGTGTCCTTGTGTCCCAGCTGTCGTCTGTGGAGAAAGAGAGAGAACAAGCGTGAGCGCTAAGGAAACGAGCTGTGAAGGAAAGCCATACTTACCAAGAAGCTGTAGCCAGCGAAGAGGTGAGGGAACCATTTGAGATCGATTCACTGTGTCCTTGTGTCCCAGCTGTCGTCTGTGGAGAAAGAGAGAGAACAAGCGTGAGCGCTAAGGAAACGAACTGTGAAGGAAAACCATACTTACCAAGAAGCTGTAGCCAGCGAAGAGTCACTGCCTGTGGAGAGAGAGAGACGGAAAGGCGAGTGAGTCAACGACAAAGAGCTGTGCGAGTCAAGCGGTGAAGTGCCGCGAGCGAAATAAAGGTACGCAGACAGGAAAAGCCAATACCAACATTCATTGTATTTTATTCTGCCTCCAGGAAGGAAGAGGAGTGTGCCACGGGCAGAAGGAACCAGAGGCGGGAGCCTGTTCCTCGACGTTACCCCCCACCCTCTGTCACTCACTCGGCCGTGGCCCCCTGGAGGGCAGAGCCCGAGATTAGTTTTAATTTCCCTTTCCCCAAGTCCCAGTACATTTTAAATATTTAAATAAATAAAGAATATTTTTATACTTACCTGTCCTCGTTGTTGTCTGGTCATTGGGTTGGTTTTGGGGACCTCCTCGAGGTGGAAGTCGAGAAGGGGCGTGGCTATACAATTAGCAGCCAGCCCCTGGCTGGTGACAATGATATCTCTCTCGGTTCTGCGGAGTTTGATAAATCAGCCTCTGAGAGTTCCTTGCACGATAAAAAGTCGGTCGAGGAGCTTCTTTTGGAGGTGGTAACGCCCCAGGTTGCATATTGACTGGCCTCGCAAGCCAGAGAACCCAAAACAAAGCAAACTAGCGGATAGGTTTCTAGTGACAAAAGGGAGAAGACGAAACATGAGCCTCTCCCCTTCTTTGAGGATCTCCATGGTGAATTAAATAAATCATGGGAGAGACCATACTTATCACATGTTTTCATGCCCACGGCGTCAATTTACGACTATCGTGGGTACGAAGACGCCGAAATGCCACAGGTGGAAGAGACGCTCGCGAGTTATCTCTCGCCTGGCTAGGCATCCTCATTAAAGAAGCCTACCCTGCCCACGAAGCCATGTAAAATAACTTCAGCTCTCGTGGGCAAAGCTTATCAAGCCGTAGGTCAGGCTGGTGCTGCGCTGCATACTATGGCGATATTACAGGCATACCAGACTGATCTGTTAAAGGTTTTGAGTGCAGGCGAGACGATACACAAAGAGACATTTGACAGTTGCATAGGACTACAGATCTGTCTCGTGTTACAGTAGGGCTTGCCGGCGGGGCATATCATATTAAACCAGATCGCTCCATCCCGCTGCTTTTACAAAGCTTCTCCACCTGTCATTCAGGGTTTTTTAGCATTCCCCCAAGAGGAAATAATAAAATTAATACCATAATAAGAGAGTCTGGCAGCGTGGAAACTCTTGCCGGGCGTTTCTGCTTGGGTAATAAGCACAGTACACAAAGGATACATAATCCAATTTATTCGTCGTCCTCCGCACTTCAATGGGGTGATATTCACTTCCGTGAGACCGGAACGAACACATTTTAAATTACATGGACGATTGGCTAATACTAGCAAAATCACGAGAGGTGGCGCTCCAACACAAAAACATTGTGTTAGCACATCTACTTTTTCTAGGGTTGAGACTCAACGCCAAGAAAAGCGTTCTTTCTCATGCCCAGAGAACGACTTATTTAGGGATAGTCTGGGATTCGATTACGATGCGGGCACATCTGTCTCCCGCACGAATCGCGACCATTCAGCATACCCTGAGCAGAGTCAGGCTGGGCCAGGATCTCACTGTGAAACAATATCAGAGGATATTAGGGCTTATGGTATCAGCATCCACAGTGATTCCTTTGTTGCATATAAGGCCGTTTCAGTTGTGACTCAGAGCCGGAGGGTTTCATCTAAGGGCCAACCCTCAAAGGCTAATAAAAGTGACTTTGTACACTAACTATGTGGATAAGACCCCGGTTTCTTGCCTTTGGTCCCACGCTATAGGCCAACTTGTCATTGCGGACTGCTAATGACAGATGCCTCCCTGACAGGCTGGGTTGCGACTTTAGGTGGTCGTCCAGCTCAAGGGGAATGGGAGGGTCATCAGCTCAGTTGGCACATCAATTGCCTAGAGCTGACGGCTGTATTTCTAGCCCTGAAATGCTTTCTCCCCCAACTGAGAAGCTGTCATGTCCTAGTGCGGGTGGGCAACACATCGACAGTCTCATACATAAGTCACCAGGGAAGTCTGCGCTCGCGCAACTGGAACAGGATAGCGAGGCAGATTTTTCTCTGGGCTCAGGACAAGTCCCTGTCACTCAGAACAGTGTACATCCCGGGGACCTGTATGTAGGAGCAGATTTACTGTCCAGGCAGACATTATCGACTGGGGAATGGAAACCCCACCCAGACATAGTGTCTCAGATAATGACCTAATTTTACAGAGAGGAAGTGGACCTCTTGGCCTCTTTTCAGATAGCGCAATGTCTCTTTTACTTCTCTCTGAGTCCCCCAGCCCCCCTGTGTCTGGACGCAATGGCGCACACATGGCCGGTCAAGCGCCTCTATGCGTTTCCTCCAGTCGCTGCTCCCACAGGTTCTAGCCAGTGTTCGCCAGCAAGGCTTTTGCCTCTTACTGATAGCACCGCGTTGGCCAAACAGAGTCTGGTTCTCAGAGATAATATCTCTCCTCAACAGCTCGCCATGGGCGAGTCCAGAGAGGAGGGACCTTCTGTCTCATGTGATAATGCATCTCAGGCCCGACCTGTGGAATCTCCATGTTTGGCTCCTGAGGGGTACCAACTGAGGGACACAGGTTTGTCGCCTGATGTTATTGACACTATTTTGAGTGCTAGGGCTCCTTCCACTAGAAAGAATTATGCCTTTAATGGGGTGTCTTTGAAGTAGAGGTCTACACGGGTCCAAAAATTCCTACCCGAACCCGATCAGACCCCTAAATGTGCTACACTGAACCGACCCGGACCCGTCTGTTGTTTTGAAAGCTGGACCCGGAACCGACCCGGACCCGTCTATTATTTAAAATCTGGACCAGTCCGAGAAGACACGGACCCGACCGGCAAATATTCTTTAGCTAAATGTTATTAATAAGTCAATAAACAAGTAGCAAAAATTAAACTTTTTGTCTTACCCATAGAAGTTAGTCTTCTCCCTCCTTGTACCTGACTGTGTGATGCACAATCCTTATTTCCAAGAAAATTCCATCCATGTTATTCCTCTCTTAACGATTGAAATATTTATTGCTTATTCCAGCTTTAAAAGTCCACTTTACAGTCATGGTGATTTATAACGCAGTTTTACATTTGTTGTGTATCGGGTCAACTTGCTTAATAATGTTTGCCCATTTGGATTATAGTAACGATTGCTCATTCAGTGCCATGGCTGCTTTCATTAGCTTTACTTCTTTGCTGTCATCTCTGTGCTCTTTGAGCAGAGTCGCAAAAACTTTAGATATAACAGCAAGACGCTCAATTTATAATTTTATTATAAAAATTTGAGAAGTCAGTCCAAAATGCCCGGTACGGCGGAATAGGTCCCACCTTCTAAATAAAAGAGCCAATTATCAAAGGTAAAGTAATTGCGTCTCACTGCAGAAGCTCCTCACTGGTAGCCAGAGTAACATTAAAAGAGCACATGCGCGTTAGCTGCCTGGTTGGAGCAACCAAATCTAAACTTTTTAACGCAATTTTAGCGTCATAGAAAAAATGTATGCATCAGTTCATCTAAGTTTTTGTTGCTGTTTTTGAAATATTTTATTTAAATGTGAGTGTGTTCTCAGAGTCCGATCGACCTCGGGTATTACCCACAATGTTAAACAGACCCCGGGACCCGAAGTAATAGATTGAGACCCGACCCGGACCTGGCTGATCATTTAAAATATAGACCCGAACCCGTACGGGTCCCGGGTCTTCGGGTCTTCCGTGTAGACCTCTACTTTGAAGCATGGTGCACGACACATAATGCAGATCCTGTTAACGGCCAGATTGCTACAGTTCTGAGTTTTCTGCAGGAAAAGCTGTCAGCAGGCTTATGCCCGTCCACTCTCAGAGTTTATGTGGCCGCTTTTTCGGCTTGCCACGCTTTGGTGGACGGGGCGCCGCTCGGGAGGCATCCAACGATTGAGGCCTCCAACAAGAACTAAGATTCCTTTGTGGGACCTAGCTATAGTCCTTGAGGGTCTGGTTCAGACCCCCTTTGAACCTCTAGAGTCAGTGTCTGATAGACTTCTGGCACTAAAGATGGTTTTTTAATGGCAATAACTTCTTTAAAAAGAATTGGGCATATGCAGGCTCTGGCGGTCTCGCCATCCTGTCTAGATTTTGCCCCTGGAATGATGAAGGTGATTTTGCATCCTTATCCTGATTACCTACTGTTAGTAAGGGGTGCCTCCTTACAGAGCGTTTGTGATGCGGTGGGCTGGTCCTTTTCACATCTGTCACAACTTCACATTTTATAGCTTGGATGCTCATGTCACTCCAGGATCTCATGTCCTCAAGTCAACATCTCAAGCTGATGTCTATACCATTTGTCCATAAAGGGGTATCCCCCACTGCTATTTATTAGTAAGGGGTGCCTTCTTATAGGTGTTTGTGAGGCGGCAGGAGCATCCTTTCCGCACACATCTATTATTTTTTAGCTTGATTGTTTATGTCTGAGATTTCTTTGCGGTCCTTGTTTGCACACTTACACATCCGTAAAAAGGGTCCAGACATCTCCAAGCATGGCAGCGTGGGTATTGTCGTTCCCCATAGCGCTTAGCAGCGCAGCATTGAGTAAAGCTTTTGATAGGGAACAGAGGGGTTACTTGATTGTAACCTTGTTCCCTGAAAAAGTGGAACGAGATGCTGCGCTGTCTTGTACAGTAGATGTCCCAGGACTGGTCTTCAAACATATTTTATAGCCTTGCATCGGGTGCACCGTGATGTCGTCATCAACCGAGGCTATATACCTCCGGGTCAATTCCATTGACGTGTTAACACACTATATTCAGCTGGTCAACAATAAAGACGTCTCCCCATAGCGCTTAGCAGCACAGCATCTCGTTCTGCTTTTTCAGGGAACAAGGTTACACTCAAGTAACTCCTCCGTTTCTATAAATATGACTATAAATTAAAATCAGTGTAGCCGGGTTAAGAGTACCTTTGTTTAAAATAAAGGAAACCAAAACAGTGGCTTAACATTAAACTGGGGTTCTTTTATTCCTGACCACACTCAAAAGGAGTGCAGCATTAAATATTTTCTTGCTTTCTTTTAGTGTTGGTTTTGACAATTTTTAAAGTGGACAAAAATAACATAACACTGAAATAACAAAAGTTACTTCAATTGGCATAACATAGAAATAAAAGAAAACAAAAAAAAATGAAATTGTTTCTTTGGCTGTAATACTCTGTAATGCAAATAAGCCCCTTAGTTACACAAGAAAACACTATTTTTCACCTAAGCAAACAACGGTAGTGGCCCAACTGTGCTCTGAAAGATAATAAAAATACAAAAAGATACAAATAGGGCCAATTAGAATTCACTCATCACTTACATTACATAATAACATAAGCAACATTTAGTATTTTAACCCCAATCATAACAAAAACACAATTATCACATCAATAGCAATTATAAACACATTCAACACGCATCCATTACATTTTATGAAATCAAAGACACATCAGTAAAGAAATTAATAAACAAAACTTACTTTGCAACAGTCTCCTTTAGCTCACATGACATACAGCTTTGCGTGTGAACTCACATTTAACCTCTCCCCTCTAATACAACAAAGAGAGAGAGTTTCCAAACCCTTATTACAACACTTTATTGAACATTAGCTGCATTACAGTCATAATTTATCACTCAGTATCATAATACAGCACTTACGCTCAATATGAGAAATCTCCAACCAGCACAAACAACGTGACGAAAACCGCTCGCTCGAGGAGATCAAAACACAGCACAAACCAACAACACGAAGCCATCCACTGACCAATCTTTAAAAGATGCAATCATTACACGGTCACAAGTTGATATTTTAGGTTTTGTCCTTAGTTTATAAACTTTATCAACGCTTTCTCACCGCATGGAGCTCTGTTTACTTCCCAGTCTCTTGCGTTCTGCGCTCAAGCTCACGTGCTCATCGTATACTCGTGCACTCTTAAAGGGGCCACAACACTTTTTTTTATTAAAGCACATTACTGCTCATTATTTATTTACACAAGCAAGAACGCTGTTTTAAGTGCATTAAATTAATGGTTTATCACATGCTTTGTTTTATTAAAGTGCAATTAAATTATTTTACCCGGTCATACTCTCCCCTGCTTACAGTCATCGTCCGCGGTGACTGCTAAAACTTATCTCTATTCCTGGAGTTTCCCAGACGTATACAAAACAATACCAGCTAAAACCTGGGAAAGAACATCAGGACTGACAGACAAAGCACTACAAGTGGGCTTTGGCAACCTGTTCGGATTACTATGAAAACCAGCCGTAGACCGTTGGCTTCTACGTGGCAAAGGACTTGGTGCATCCTCCTGACTGCGTGCAGCTCTTTGCTTCCTGGGCACTGGAACTGGCCTAGTTACCACCACATTTAAAGGTAAACCAGCTCTTTCTGTTTCTTGATGGGAAAATTCCCTGACATTATTTGCCTCATTGCCCAACTGTATATCATCATCATAACTTTCTTGTGCTTCCTCCATTACAGCTGCAGTCTCATTCTCTGGTTCCATATTTGGTTCTTGTGATTCCTCAATAACTGGGTCCATTGGGTTCCTTCCAGGTTGTCTAGTCTCCTCCACAAGCACACATTCTACATCCAGCGAAGGCACTTCTCTTTCCATCTCAGAGGTAGGTACTTCTGTTGGTGTAACTCTGCTTCTTGGTTTTGGGACTGGAACTGCCCTCGGACAGGGCCTGATATTAGACCTATGCACCCTCTTCGCAGGACCTCCTCCTACAGGCTCCACCATGTAGGTTGTACCCTGCACTTCCACCACCTGATAGGGTTCGGGTGCCCAGGCATCCTGGATCTTGTTCCGTCCTGGGGGACGATGTCGTAAGTACACGTGCTGACCAACTGATACCTCTGGACAAAATACCCCTTTTTCATGTCTTGCAACCCGTTCCGCTGCCTTCCTTTCCGCATAGTCTCGTGCTCTAGAGTGCGCATCCTGAAGACGGTCTCTGTGAACAGTCAACCAGGTAGGCTCCTTTTCTCTCACTGGCTCCTGACCTAATAACGCGTCCACTGGTAAGTGTGGCTGCCTCCCAAACAGCATGTAATAAGGAGAGTGGCCTGTAGAGGAATGGGGGGTCACATTATAGGCGTAGACCAGTTCTGGTAAGTATTCCGGCCACTTTCGTTTCTTGTCAGGCGGTAATGAACGCAAGAGGTCGTGCAGCGTTCGGTTAAACCTCTCGCACTGTGCATTCCCCTGAGGGTGATGAGGCGTAGTGCGGGACTTTCTTACCCCATATAATTTACAGAGCTCTGCAATAACCGCACTCTCGAAATTGCGCCCCTGGTCTGAATGGAGGCGCTGTGGCACGCCATACTTTAGGAACCATTCCCTCAGAAGGACCTTAGCGGTCGTGTCCGCCTTCTGATCGCGTGTAGGAAATGCCTGGCTGAACTTCGTGAATACATCGGTTAACACCAGGACATTTTCTCGGCCGTCAGATGCAGGCTCCAATGTGGTAAAATCCATTGCGACAACTTCTAATGGATGAGAAGCTAAGAAGGGGGTCCAAGGGGCCTGAATTTTGGGCTGTGGCATTTTAGATAACACACACCTCTGGCACTGCTTCACCCATTTATCTACAGCATCATACATTCCCACCCAATAGCAGCGTTGTCTGAGAAGACTTAGTGTTCTCTCTACTCCCTGGTGTCCCATTTCGTCATGGACACTGCGCAGCACCAGCTCAACTAGACATGCAGGGAGCAGCAGCTGATGGCATTCCCCACTGGACACCTCATCAACAATTCTGTACAAGAGTCCTTCTTTTTCTTGGACCTTGTCCCACTGCTTGAGCAATAATCGAACTGGTCTGGACAAGCCCATTCTCTCAGGTTTTGCGGGTTTCCTCTTCATATCCCAGAAACTCTTAAACACGCTGATGGTTGGATCTGCCTCTTGAAACTGACGAAGCTCATCCTTCGTGTATCCAGGTAACGTTGGGGTATTCTCTAGAGGGTATTCCTCTTCAGTACCTTCATCCTCTATGGCGGCATGTAGTTGTCCTGTTCTTTCCTGGCTAGGCCCCACCACTAGTTCTGCCAGGTCAGGCCCCACAACTGCTCCTGTCCGCAGCCCACTGCAAAGAGCTACACAGCCATCATACTCTGAATCGTCAGTCTCCACTTCCCCGTCTAGTCCTGGTCGTCGGGAGAGGGCATCGGCTGCTGTGTTACACCGCCCAGGACGATACTGCACCTTAAAATCAAATACAGCAAGCTGTGCAGCCCATCTCTGTTCAATGGCACCCAATTTGGCCGTGTTGAGGTGGCAGAGGGGATTATTATCGGTCAGTATGGTAAACTTGGATCCGAGCAGGTAACTCCTGAATTTCTCCACCACTGCCCATTTGAGTGCCAGAAGCTCCAGCTTCATACTGCTGTAGTTTCTGTCATTTCGCTCTGCACCCCTTAACCTCCGGCTTGCATAAGCTATGACAGTTTTTCTCCCCTCCTGCTGCTGGTATAACACAGCGCCCAACCCCAGGTTACTCGCATCCGTCTCAAGAATGAAAGGTAGAGTAAAATCTGCGTAGCCCAGCGTTGGAGCACAGGTAAGTTTCTCCTTGAGATGGTCAAAGGCTTGTTGGCATTCCGTCGTCCAGGAGTCCTTGAACAACTTATTGGCCTGAGCAACCCTGCCCTGGCGTACACAAATGTTTACCACATCATGAAGCGGACCCGCCACCTTGGAGAACCCCTCGATGAACCGACGATAATAGCTGCAGAATCCTAAAAAGGATCGCAGCTCTTTCAGAGTGTTAGGGACTGGCCACTGCCTTACTGCGTCCACTTTCTCAGGATCGGTGGACACCCCTTGGGCAGACACAACATGACCCAAAAACTTTACCTCAGGCTGCAAGAAGTGGCACTTTTCCACCTTAACTTTCAGCCCAGCCTGTCTCAATCTTTGAAGCACAGTCTCTAGTCTCACCAAATGCCCTTCAAATGTACTGGAATACACCAGCAAATCATCCAGATAGACAAGTACCATTTGAAAGACCAAGTCACTCATTATGGCCTGCATGAGCCGCTGGAATGTCGCTGGCGCATTACAAAGGCCAAACGGCATCCGTTGGTACTCATAGAGGCCAAATGGTGTAATGAAAGCAGTTTTGTGCCTGTCCTTTTCATGCATTGCCACCTGGTGGTAGCCACTGGCTAAGTCAATGGAGGAAAACACCTAAGCTTTACTTAAAGCATCTAAACTCTCATCTATCCGCGGCAACGGAAACGCGTCGCGTCTAGTTTTGGAGTTTAATTTCCTGTAATCGACGCATAATCGCAGATTCCCGTCAGCCTTACGAACCAATACCACCGGGGAGGCATACGAACTGGAGCTTTCTCGGATGACACCCCTTTTTAGAAGTCCTGAGATGTGCTCTTTTACCTCTTCCAATTGGTTCGGTGGTATTCTTCGGTAAGGCTGCGAGACAGGAACATCATCACTTACAGGAATCTCATGTGTGACATTCTCAGTATAGCCAAGATCATCATCGCATACTGCGAACACATCCAGATATTCTATCAGAAGTGCCTTTAGCTCTGCCTGTTGTGTGGGGGTACCGCCTATCTGCACTTTCTCTAGAGGACACTGCAAGCCAGGCTCAACCCCTGTCATTGACCTCTGGCTAACTATAACCTCCTCATGATCAGCAGAGATCCGCTGGAACTTAACCTCACAGGAGCTACTGTCAATGTGATGACCCTGGGTAAGTACCCCGAGTTTTAGTTTAGATGGTAACCACACATCCTCTGGTGACAAGTTTACTACCTGCACAGGGAATACACGACTGCCAGGCGACACTAAGGTAGGAACCAAGATCAGGCCACCCGGCAATGGCGTATTTCCTGGCTCAAACAAACCTATGTCCCTGTTTCCCATCAGTTCTCTCGGTATTCTAGCTTGAATTGTTGCCACCGAGGCTGCGGGCACATAGGACTTACATGTACCTGCCACTCGAACCATACGGTTTGCCTCCCCTAAGGTAGCTTCCTGCACTCTGCTAAAAGCAGCCCTCCAGTCATTATCCAAGGTACCCTCCAAGGCATTATCAAATTCAGCCAAAATCAGTTGTTTACAGCGTTGTGCTATATTCATGCCGAGTATGCCTGGAGGTGCTGTGTCAGTCTCCACATCATCGTGGTCACGTATCACCAAAAACCCACACCCAGGTACAGTCAACCCCATTACTTGGATATCAAGTTCAACATACCCAAGGTAAGGAAGTGGCAACCTATTAGCAGCAGTGATTTTTAACCACTTGGTGGTACAATGTATGTCTGTATCTTCCCCATGAAGATGCTCTTTAAAGAAACTCTCAGTTAAAGTGCTTACATTACTACCAGTGTCCAAAAGGCACCTGACAGCTACCCCCCCAATGTAAATTTCTACTTCTGGGCATTTGCCCACTGCACGCTCTAGGAACCGCTCTTTAGTCAGCGTGCCACTCTTTGAGCCATCAGTGCCACCCCTCATCGCTCGGCTCTTCGCGATGAAGGTGCCTCGTTTCCCTGGGGTGAGGACTCGGGTGGAGCTGGCACATTAGTGCTCTCTGGGGCACGAGGTATAGTGCATTGCCGAGCTAAATGCCCAACGCCCTCACATCTCAAACAAATGGGTTGGCCATCACGCGTGTACCTTGGCTTAAACTGGCGCCTACTGGGTTTCTCAGAACTTGGATCAGACCTGTGGGTAGTGAGATCACGGACAGCATTGGTAAGTTCTCCGATTGCTTTCCCTTGTTGTGAGATTACCTTAATTACCTCTTGCAGGGCTACAGTCAGGTCGTTTGTTACAGTATTACTCACAGTTGTATGTTCTACATTTTCTTCTACCCCCATTAAGTTTCTAGTTCTAGCAACATTAGCCCCACGAGGTCTCTCTTCTGAACACCACATCAAAGCCTCCTCACGGACGTCAAATAACGTAGCACGGGGGCGCTCTCGAACCACCTTACGCAGTTCTCTACGGAGGGCTAAATCCCTCACCCCCTCGATAAATTGATCTCTTAACGCCAACTGCATGTTCGGAACAGCATTTGGTGACTGCTGAAGCGCAGCGCTTAACATCAAAGATAAAGCATGCGAGTAATCGCGAAAATCCTCATCATCCAATTGTTTCCGTGCGTAAAACGCATGTAACAATTGGGGAGTGCTTCGTTTTTCCCTGAATGCGGCGCGCAAGAAAGAGAACAGGTCTTGAGGTGACTTATCTTCCCCCCCCATGCACAGCTTAACCTCATCTAGAGCTGAACCCCTTAAGTGTGAGAGGATAAAATCCACCTGATCCTCAGTATTCAAACCTCTCACTCTTATAACTCGCTCCAGTTCCTCAATGAACTCATCAACATTTTGGCTGTCTTTACTCAGGTCCCCACTAAAGGGTACAATTTGTCTCTCCCTTGGTATATACACATAGGACCTAGTATTTACATTAGTCATGTTAGCAAGAGCTGACACTACTTGATCATGTCTACGTCCCAGCTCAAGGATCTGTGATTGAAGCTGTGAAATAGGGTTACCTCCCTCAGTGTCCAGTTCTGGAGCTGCAGCGCCCGCTCCTTGAATGTCCTCAGCCTGCCCAGCTGCACCCTCTATGGGTTCAACGTCCATGTTTTTGAATCGTTACGAAAAGTCTTAGGTCTTTAACAGTCTTTCCAACAAGCCACGTCCTTAACGTTTCTAGTAGTCCTCGACAGCAGTCCTTCGTCCTCGCACGGCTCCTCCCAGTTTGGCACACAATGCTTTGCAGGATCTCCCAACACTTGGCCGCTCCTTAACACTACCGTTGTTTGCAAACACCCACAATAGTACTTAAATAAAAGAAAGTCGAATAAAAAAAGGAACCCCACTCCTGGTACCAAAAATGTGTAGCCGGGTTAAGAGTACCTTTGTTTAAAATAAAGGAAACCAAAACAGTGGCTTAACATTAAACTGGGGTTCTTTTATTCCTGACCACACTCAAAAGGAGTGCAGCATTAAATATTTTCTTGCTTTCTTTTAGTGTTGGTTTTGACAATTTTTAAAGTGGACAAAAATAACATAACACTGAAATAACAAAAGTTACTTCAATTGGCATAACATAGAAATAAAAGAAAACAAAAAAAAATGAAATTGTTTCTTTGGCTGTAATACTCTGTAATGCAAATAAGCCCCTTAGTTACACAAGAAAACACTATTTTTCACCTAAGCAAACAACGGTAGTGGCCCAACTGTGCTCTGAAAGATAATAAAAATACAAAAAGATACAAATAGGGCCAATTAGAATTCACTCATCACTTACATTACATAATAACATAAGCAACATTTAGAATTTTAACCCCAATCATAACAAAAACACAATTATCACATCAATAGCAATTATAAACACATTCAACACGCATCCATTACATTTTATGAAATCAAAGACACATCAGTAAAGAAATTAATAAACAAAACTTACTTTGCAACAGTCTCCTTTAGCTCACGTGACATACAGCTTTGCGTGTGAACTCACATTTAACCTCTCCCCTCTAATACAACAAAGAGAGAGAGTTTCCAAACCCTTATTACAACACTTTATTGAACATTAGCTGCATTACAGTCATAATTTATCACTCAGTATCATAATACAGCACTTACGCTCAATATGAGAAATCTCCAACCAGCACAAACAACGTGACGAAAACCGCTCGCTCGAGGAGATCAAAACACAGCACAAACCAACAACACGAAGCCATCCACTGACCAATCTTTAAAAGATGCAATCATTACACGGTCACAAGTTGATATTTTAGGTTTTGTCCTTAGTTTATAAACTTTATCAACGCTTTCTCACCGCATGGAGCTCTGTTTACTTCCCAGTCTCTTGCGTTCTGCGCTCAAGCTCACGTGCTCATCGTATACTCGTGCACTCTTAAAGGGGCCACAACACTTTTTTTTATTAAAGCACATTACTGCTCATTATTTATTTACACAAGCAAGAACGCTGTTTTAAGTGCATTAAATTAATGGTTTATCACATGCTTTGTTTTATTAAAGTGCAATTAAATTATTTTACCCGGTCATATCAGTTTAATTAATATTTACACTTTTGTTTTATTTGAAAAACATCTTAGAAAGCAAAGAGTAGACTGTTTTAAAATGTATTTCTAAATAATTGTAAAAAATTAAATGCGGTCAGGGCTCCAGACTAACTTTTTCACTAGGAGCACAATGGCCCCCAACTGAAAATTTTAGGGGCACAACCAGAAAATTTAGGGGCGCACACCGTAAATCAACATGCTTACCAAATCTACTAATTTCCACTGTATTACTAATAATTGCTTTAATAATGGATGCAGAAATCAGCACCATCGCTGTCATGACAGTACAAATAGTAAACAGTGGAAACAGTGGAAGAAAAAGTCTTTTAGGGGTGACTATAGAGTGTTTTGCTCATCCTACCCAACAGTTATATTCACAGACACTGAAAAGACTGGATAAGTGCATTAAATGTTAGGCTTTAGTTCTTCAGTTTCACTAGTGTGCTATCTATTAGCCAGTTATTTTCTCAGGTAGGTACAAATTCCTAATAATTCAAAGCCAGGGCTCCAGACTAACAAAACATTGAATTTTGTATGACACCAGCATTCTCATGAGTGTGTGTGTGTGTGTGTGTGTGTGTGTGTGTGTGTGTGTGTGTGTGTGTGTGTGTGTGTGTGTGTGTGTGTGTGTGCTGCAGTGTTTCCCACAGGATTTTGAGATACTGTGGCGGTGATGACGTCACACGCCGATTAGCATATATGTGACGTCATTGCATCGTGTTTTACTCTTTGATTCGTCACATTATATTGCATTTTAACACAACTGAATGCTATTTTTACATAGTTTGTGTTCTGTTGTCTATAAAATAGTGACTAAACAGGACCCAGTAACGACCCACGACCCAGTAACTCTTTGTTTAATCCATTCAGCTCTTTCTTTAACTGCTGCTAAAAACGCAACATATAGCACAGACAATTTGTTGCAAATTCAGAAATATGAGAGAATACACGGTTGCTGTTACTACAGAACATGTGCACAGGCATGATGCATCATAGGTAGGGAGAGAGCTCGGACACAGACTCACATCAGAACGGGTATGTGTGGGAAAAACTACAGCTAACCTTTTGTTAAGTCACTCATGATGAACTTGAACAGCCGTCTTCAGAGGCCCGCCACAGATAAATCAATATATGGGAAACACTCACGCCTCTTTGATTATTTCATTGCTCATTTCATTGATCATTGACGTGCCCCTTTCACGTTTAATGTATAAAAAAATACGGAGGTTGGGGGAGGCAAATTTACTGGTCGCACATGTGCGACTGGATGTAAAATTCAGTCGCACTCTCTCGAATTTTTGGTCGCAGTCTGGAGCCCTGGCGGTTATGCACACTGAGTGGCAAAAAGTCTGAGCGACATCATTAGCATGTACACTGCGGTTTAAAAGTTTAGGGTCACTTGACTAAAATGTTAACTAAAAACCTTTAATCTGAAGGTGTATGGTTAAATGCTTGAAATTATTTTTGTAGACAAAAATAAACCTGTGCCAAACAGATTAATTTCTGTTATTATAAAACTAAAATTTTATTTTAAAATATTATTTTTGAAATAGATGACTAAACATTGAAGAAAAAGAAGCCAATAAGAGCCCAGATTAAATATGAACTCCTTCTGTACTCTTTAAAATTCATCCTAAATTGAAAATTTAAAAAGCTTCTTGAAAAAATGACATGAGTACGGTTTTGCAGTTTCTAGGAAAAGGGTGACTGCATTTCAGATAATAAAACAGAGTTTTGATTTATTTTGGATGCTTTTAGTCACCAACATAATTCTCAGAGTTACATTTGTGTTATGCCGTAGTATGGACAAGTTTATTATTATTGTGTAATATGGAAAAAAATATAAATAAAGAATGAGGAAACGTGTCCAAAATGAGGGAAGTTGTTGTCTGATTAACTGTGCAAACAGATTTAACAAGAATTTGTAGCTATATCGTTTGGTAGTATTAGGCAAGACAAATATATATACGTATGGCAAAAAGATATGTCTGGTCATATGCCAAGATCCCCAGACTAATGGTTGTATTATGGTCGCTGTCAAGGCCAACTTAATTCGATTTAAGATGACAATTGTCAGTTATTCTGCCACTTTCTATTAAACCCAGGCATTTTGTTCAATGTTTGCCACTCATGCTTCAATAAGGGGGCGTGTTCATGTGTTAGAGAGATGTTGATGCATATCTTCTATAATCGTGTTGTCTAACCAGCTTCTTGTTATGCCACACCTGTGATGGATTATCTCAGCAAAGGAAAAGTGCACACTAACACAGACAGATTTAGACAGATTTGTGAACAATATTTGAGAGAAATAGGCCTTTTGTGTACATAGAAAAAGTCTAAGATCTTTGAGTGTTTATGATTAGTTCAGTGTATATATATGTGCTGTTTGCACTGTAAATGCAAGGCTTACTGAAATGCGGTCAGGGCTCCAGACTAACTTTTTCACTGTTAGTGAAAAAGTTACTGAAATTTCTGACTAATATTCAGATGAAACCACACACAGAATTAAGATAAAAGTTTGTGTGGTGAAGTCATGACCAACACCTGTGTACACTCAATAATCAGAGGTTGAGGTTTGCTCTACTTAGCCTACTGTAAATTGGTCAAAAAACAGCGCTGTACACATAAAAGAGTACACTTAACTAATGGCATGTTAACAAAAAATCTGATGTGCCCATGCAGTGCTCTACCTAGAAAGAATTTTAGTCTGTTACTAAAAAACTTTTGCAACTTAAAATGTTTCAGTAAATCAATTAAGATTTTTTTACTTGCACCAATGCATTAAATTAAGCAGTGGCAACAGATCCTCTGAATTGTGTTTTAGAGTGTGGACTCATAATCTACTAGATAATCAATAATTTCAGAGTACGTCAGAATAAATCCAAACATAACAATTTATTTGTCAGGTAAATTAAATAACCCCATTGTCAGGTAAATGAAGTAAGGTAAAAGAAGTAACCCCATTTACACCTGTATTTAGCGTCCTTCACTCGTGCCCTACAAATTTAAATGATAACATACATATATAACCATTGTTAAAAGTTTTCCTGTATTTTTTTAGCATTAGTAAGTGGGAAATCAAATCTGAACTTGGTGTTGTGTGGAGCTGATCCGGGACTGAAGGTCAACATCTCCAGACTTCTACAAGCTGATTCAGGACTGAAGGTTAACTTCTCCAGACTTCTACAAGGAAAGAAACCATCACATCAGCAAGAGTTCAGTTCAGTGTGTGTGAAGAAAGTAGAGAAGATACATGGACATCAGATCTCTGTTGTTGAACTTCCATCACTGACTCAACTCTCAGAAGATGAAGCGATGCATCAATCTCTCAGCTGTGTGTCTCTCTGTGATCCTGGAGTTCATCTGTTTCTCATCATTGTTCCTGTTGGTCCACTGACTGATGAAGATAAAGCAGAAGTAGAGAAGATCCAGAAGATGTTTTACTCCAGTGAGAACTTCATGGTGATCTTTACATCTGATCTCACTGTTGACAGACGTGTGACAGATTCTCTAGAATCATATCCTGAATGTAAGAATCTGATCAGTGACTGTTGAGGACGATACAGAGTGATTGGGTTAAAAGAACATAGAAAATCAAAACAAATACCTGAACTGCTGGATTATATAAAAGACATGAAGATTGAACCATATACACCTCAGATGTATGTCAGAGCTCAAGAGATGAGAGTGAGAGATGAATATGAAGAGAAACTGAGTGAGTTACAGCTAAAGATCAACTCATATGGTAAGATTTTAATACTATAATGTAAGTTAAAGGAACACGCTGACTTTTTGAGACTTTATCGTATTTACCCTATCCCCCAGAGTTAGATAAGTCCATACGTACCAATTTCATCTCTGTACGTCCCGTAACTCTGTCTGAAGCACCCGCCGCTAGCCTAGCTTAGCACAAAGACTGGAAGTAAATGGCTCCAGCTAGCATACTGCTCCTGTCAGCGGACAAAAGACAACGGAGACAGTGATGAACTTAAATGAACAGGTTTATTGATAAGGGGTAAATAATTAATAATGAGGGAATAAGTGAGGGAGTCCTCGGTGGAGCCACAGACACACTGAACATAGAATTTCCAATGACGATGAATGCCAGGGATCTCTGAAAGATATGGAAAGAATATGAGTCAGGTTTAGTCACCGGAACGGTGTCTGTGTGTTTGTGGCTGGTATATATAGTGCAGTCTTAATGAGTGGTGACAGGTGCAGCAGATTAAAACTCAGGTGATGGTGATCGGTGATAAAGACGCGTGTGAAGATTGAAGATTGACAGAGATGACAGAGGAAAAACCCCTTAACAAAGCAGTCTTACAAAAAGCTTATTTTTAATAAACATATTTTTTCTGGTTTAAAAACAGTATTTTTGTAATTGAAGGACTTTACTGGTTTTTGGGAGTCTGTATTACATTCTGAACATGTAAAGCACCTTTTAAGCACCTATTTTTATGAGTATTTTATGTGCAATTTGAAGAATGTGAAGTAATTTGTTTCATGAAAAAATGCTACTGTCATGTTGTAAAGGCTGTAGTTGTAGACATGCCAGTGTTCTTGAGAAGTTCAAGCTATTTTATTGCATAGTCTTTTTTGTACATACATGAATTTAATTCCTAAATCTGAATTTGATTTTCAGGTATTGAAGATGAACAGGAAGATGTGAAACATTTAAGGATTGTTTTGATTGGGAAGACGGGAAGTGGAAAGAGTGCATCAGGAAACACAATACTGGGATTAAATGAGTTTATCAGCCGATCAAGCACAGATTCAGTGACGTCTGTTTGTGAGAAGAGAGTTTGTGAAGTTGATGGACGATCAGTCGCTGTTGTTGATACTCCAGGTCTGTTTGACACAAAAACACAAAATGATCAAGTGGTGGAGGAAATCATGAAATGTGTTTCACTGTCAGCTCCTGGACCTCACGCCTTCATCATTGTGTTGAATGTGGGTAGATTAACTCAGGAGGAGTCAGAGACTGTAGATCTGAGTAGGATGTTCTTTGGTCCTAAAGCTGCACAATTCAGCATCATTCTTTTCACAAGAGGAGATGATCTTGAGGATCAATCTATAGAGGATTATGTGAAGAGCAGTACATCTGCAGAATTGAAGAAACTGATCAGAGACTGTGGAAACAGATATCTGGCCTTTAATAATAATGAAACACAAGACAGAACTCAAGTAATGAAACTGATAAAGATGATAGAAGAGATGAAAACAACAATTCAGGGTAGATATTTCATAAACAGCATGTTTTAAGACACAGAGATGAGCATTCAAAAGAAAATGGAGGAAATACTGAAAGAGAAAGAGAGAGAAATTCAAGCAGAAAAAGAGGAATTAAAAGCCAAGCATGAGATTGAAATGGAAAACATGAAGAAGACATTGGAAGAAGAGAAAAGAAAAGCAGATGAGGAAAGAGTGAAAATTGAAAATAAGTTTAGGCAGCAGGAAGAAACTCTGAGGAAAGAATTTGAGGAGAAAGATAAAGCAGAACAACAGAAACGAGAGAAAGAGAAACAGAAACAAATAGTGGAGGAAAAACAACAAAGAGCTGAATATCATCAGAATATAGAAAAGATGAAGAGAGAGTTTGAACAACAGAGATCACAGAGAGAGAAAGAGAGAATTTTTGAATTTAAATACTCCTTTAATAGAACAATTTCAAATATTCACAATAATTTTACAGACTTACACAAAAGAATAAATATTATTGTATAAAAACAATAAAATTATTATTTCTTTTTTTTAAAAAGGAAGCAGCAAATTATCATCAGCATCTACTGTACAGAGAACCTCATTGATCCCCCAAATGCACATGAAAACCTCTACACATTTCACCATTTTATAATAGGCGTGCTCTATTCTAAGCCGAGCCGCCACCAAACCTTTGAAAATCATCAACACATCCAAAGAACCCTGTCCTGACAACTTATTTTTTCTAGATTTCCAAATAGCAAGTTTTGCTGTACCAGACAAAAAATTCAATAAAGTCAACTGACTTTTTCTTTTTTCTGTATACCTTGGACCATATATGAACAATTCAAGAGAGAAAGCCTCACCAATGTCAATGAACCATTGGGATAAAAATGAAAACAAATCATTTAATCGAGAACACTGTACAAATAAATGAAAAACTGTTTCAGCATCTGTACAGAAGGGACAACCCACCCCTACAGAAGGATCAATGTGCACCACGTATCTGTTTGTGGCTATCGCCCCATGGACAATCCTCCACTGAAGATCACCTGTCCTTTTATCAATTGGGCGTTTGTATAAAGACCGCCAGCATCCTCTAGGGGAAGAATCAGTTCCAAAGAACTCAGTCCATTTTGTTAAAGGAAGTCCACTCAAAAAGTTAGCATTAGATGCCTTCACACAAGAAATATAAAGGGCTTTTTTTCCTACTTCCTCAAAAACTCCAAGCTCTGGGGTTTTAAACGACAAAAGACACTTCTCATCCTCTTGCCATTCTCCCACCGCAATAGTGACATCAAGAGAGGGAAAAATATAAGGAGCCCCCTTTCTCCATTGATCCAATGCTACAGAATCATTTGTCAAAGTCTTATGATCTATATGCAAAGCATGAAATATTTCAGAAGTAGCTTGTTTCAGCAACCGCAAAGACTTCACCCCAGTCCTTTTACTCAACTCCTCCAGGCTTAGTGTCAAAATATGTCCCAACTTTGTACATCCAGCAGCAATTAAAACTGCACGTAGACTAGGACCAGACATAAGTCTTGATGGTAAAAAGTCATTGAGAAAAATTGGCTCTTCAAAAAGCCATAATCCAGCATGTGTATCAGCTGTACGTGAAATAGAAAACACCTTCCATGCTTCCAAAACTGACTTATAGAAAGGTGTAAGATTCACACGATCCTCACCCTGGAGCTCCATTAAGAACAGATGCTTGTCCAATCCCATACTCCTGACTCGCCTAAGGAGAACAGAAGCCGTCTCTAGCCATGCTACATCCGTGTGATACAATAGTCTCTGAGCTGTTTGTAACCGGAAGGCCATAATTCTGGATCTGATGTCTATCAACCCTTGACCTCCCTCTTGAACAGGAAGATATAAAGCAGCAGCACGAGTCCAATGTTGCCCAGACCAAAAAAAATTCACCAGTTTTCTTTGAATGTCCTCAATAAGTCCAACAGGTGGCTGTAAAACAGTTACTTTATGCCACAAGGTAGAAGCAACCAAATTATTGGTCACTAAAATCCTTCCCCTATAGGACAACTGACGTAGCAACCATGTCCATTTAGACAACTTGCTGCACACTTTCTCCAAAATACCCTCCCAATTTAACTTTTGATAGTCATCTGACCCCAAATAAACCCCCAACAATTTAAGTCCCTCTCTGCCCCACTTAAGATCTCCAGGTAACTTTGGGAGACTCGCTAATTCCCTTTTACCAGCCCAAAACGCCTCACTTTTAGCCCAGTTCACTTTAGCTGATGAAGCTTTCTCATAAAGACAGAGTACCTCAGATAGACACTTTATGTCTTCAGTGTGATTCACAAAAACTGTAATATCATCGGCATAAGCGGTCATAGAAATTTTTGAGTCTAAAGAAAAACCAGGCACATTAAAACCTGTCAATCTTTCTCGAAGTTTAAAAAGTAGTGGCTCAATTGCTAAACTATATAATTGACCCGACAGTGGACAGCCTTGTCTTATACCCCTTGAAATAGGGATCGGACAGCTCAAAGCACCTCCTACCTTAACCATACATGATGCACCATTATATAATAACTGTATTAACTTTAAAAATGATTCACCAATACCAAAAACCTTCAATAAACTAAAAAGATAATTGTGATCAACCCGATCAAAAGCCTTCTCTTGATCCAGGGCAATTAATCCGACATTCACATCCAAACCCTTACAAATGTCCACAATATCTCTTACTAAAAACAAATTGTCCATAATAGACCTCTTTGGAATACAATATGATTGATCCTTGTGTATGACCAAACCCAGGTATTTTTTAAGTCTATTTGACAAACATTTTGAAAAGATTTTATATTCTGTTGTAAGAAGGGCCACAGGGCGCCAGTTGTTTAAAAAAGCTAAATCCCCCTTTTTTGGCAATAATGATAAAACAGCATATTGACAGGTGACAGGTAAAACTCCATCTCTTATAGACTCACATAATACATTAAAATAGTCGTATCCAATGCAGTTCCAAAACTTCTTATAAAAGTCTGCTGGCAGTCCATCTATTCCAGGAGATCGTCCTGAATTAAGTTGTCCCACAGCGGCAGTAATTTCCTCAAATGTAATATTAGCATCCAATACAGTTTTAGAGTCAATGTCCAACTGAGGAAGACCTCGAAAAAGCTGTGCCATAGTATCATCATTTTCACAGTTTTCAGCAGCATAAAGACTTGAATAAAAACTTACAGCATGGGTTCTCATTTCTTCCTTCTTAAACGTTATCCTCCCATCAGGGAGTTTAAGACATGGCATTTGTTTTTGTTGAGCCGCCTTATATTCTAGATTGAAAAAGAAAGAAGTGGGGGCATCCATTTCTGCTAAAGTCATGAAACGGGACCTTATCAGAGCTCCCTTTACTTTCTCGTTTAATACCAGACTTAGCTCTCTCCTTTTCTTTTGTAGTTCACTGTACAATACAGAATTATGTGCATCAACCAACTGCAATTCCATTGAATTAATTTGCTTTTCAAGTGATTCAATCACATTCTTTATTCTACTACTACAGTTGGCTGTATACTGCTGACAAAAGATTTTTATTTGCGTCTTGCCTACATCCCACCACTGTTTCAAGTTCTCAAAAGAATGTTTGTTCTTTTTCCAATTTTCCCAAAAGACAACAAACTTCTCACAAAAAGCAGCATCTTGCAGCAATTTAACATTAAAATGCCAGTAAACCGATTTTCTAGGTGCATTTGACATGGTCATTGTCATAATAATTAAATGATGATCAGAAAAACCTACAGGACAAATGCAACATTCAATGACTCTACTATTACAATAATCTGACACATAAAACCGATCTAATCGGGCAGCACTTACTCGATTGTTAAAAGCTTTAATCCATGTATACTGTCTATCATTAGGGTGTTTAATTCTCCACATGTCTAATAACTGGAAGTCTTTCATAATTTTTGATAATGCACTTGAAGACTGTATATGAGGTTCCTCAGTATTACGGTCTATTGTAAAGTTTATAGTACAGTTCCAATCTCCACCAATAACAATCCATCCTTCATTAAAACACTTTTTAAGACTCTCATTTAATATATTAAAAAAATTAAGGCGTTCTTGTCCCACTGTTGGTGCATAAATATTTATCAGGAAAACAAGCGTTTCTTGAATTTTAGCTTTAACAATCAACATTCGACCCTTTACTGGTTCCTCTGTACTTATAATATCCACCCTTATGGTTGAAGAGAAGAAAATCCCCACCCCTCTACTTAAATTTGTACCATGACTTAGTATTTTATGTCCTTTCCACCATAAATTCCACTCAGTCTCATTCATCAAGTCACTATGGGTTTCTTGTAGAAATACAATGTCAAGCTTTTTTTGTTCAATTGTTTCATGGACTATAGCACGCTTTACACTATCCCTCCCACCATTAATATTTAAAGAGCCTATCTTCAAAACCTCCATAAAGAAAATTAAGGTGGGAAACAAAGAAGTAAGCATGATAGAAAAGCAAAGAAAAGACAGAGTGTAATACATGATTATTTGCGATTTTTTGGGTTGTTCTTTTTCCTAATCATTGCTTTACTTTTTCTTATGCTCGTAAGATGCTTTTTCAATCGAAAACGCTTCTTCTCACTAAGTTCCTCAACTCCAACTGTCCTCTGATAAAAAATAACAGATTGTACAAATTTGTCTATATCAGGAAAGAAATCATTTATGTTAATTTGTTTGCCATAAGTTTCATCCAGAAAACTATTGATTTGATCCAAACTATACAAAGATTCTTTACTGAAGCCTCCTGAAAAAGCGGCCTGAGATGCATTAAATACCCCATCATTTTCACACATAGAGACTTGTGAAGCTGTATCATCAGACTGTTCATCCTCATCATACATTTCCTCATTATTCAGAACACCAGAGTATAAGTTTTCTTCAATTCCATCATTTGCACTTTCCAACTGTTTCGTCGTACCACTGCTACTAGCTGCTACTTCAGCATGATCATCATAAGGTAAATCGACCAGACTACTCTTTGGGGCCACATTAACTACAGCATCATCATTTTCAGTGTTAACAGCAGGTAACATATCATCTGAATTAACATTAACGTTACTCACCTCAACAATGGGAACAACCTCATCTTGCGCCGTATCAACCCGATCAGCGATATTGTTTGCGAGTGCGACCTCATCGTCTGATCCTGCCGCATTTTCTGCATCTGTTTTCTTATGTGGACACGTAAGACGCTTGTGTCCAACGTCTCCACACTCGAAACATCTTATACTCCCAGTAGATGCATACACCATATATAATCGTCCCTCATGTTTCACACGAAAGTTAATATTCAGTGTATTCTCAGGAGATTCCAGCGCCATGTAAACATATCGTCTAAAAGACGCAACATGCTTCAAAGCCGGATGTTTACATCCAAGCGCAACAGTTTTAAAGGGACTGACAACTTTTCCAAAACGCGCTAACTCACGTTGTAAAATGTCATTGGATATGAATGGCGGTATATTTGATATCGTTACTTTCGTTGTTGATGTATACAGCGGAGAAAGCTGCACAAAAGCATCTTTAACAGTAAGGCCAGTTACTATTAAACGATTAACCAAATTCTGTTCCTTCAAAAAAACAACTACGGCCTGATTCATACGTGATGCAGACACGATATTCTCGTGACCGATCTGATCCCCGACTGAAATTAACACATCCTCCACTTTGGCATTATCCTCAGGAACACACCTGAAACCATTACGGAGTGAAAGTGGCGGCGTCTCTTCAAGAGACGCCATTCTGCCACGCAATCGCCAAATCTTTAACAAATCGCTTTCTTAACCATGTATTCTCTGGAAAAAGAAAGGAAAATCACTCTCATAAAAAAACTCTCAGCCACACGCTCCTCACACTCACCCAGCAAACGCCAACGCACACGCACGCGCACGAGAGAGAGAGAGAGAGAGAGAGAGAGAAGAGGAGGATAGAAAGAGAGAAGAGAAATACAGACAAGATCAAGAGAAGATGAAACATGAACAAGAACAAATAATAGCAGAATTAAAAAAGAAACAAGAGGAGGAGATTAAAAAGAGAGATTTAGATGAACAGAAGAGAAGTGAACAAGAAGAGAGAGAAAGAAAAGAATGGGTGAGAAAAATAAGAGAAGCTGAAAATGACAGAAGAGAGATTCAAGAGGAAATAAAACGACAACAAAGAGAATGGGAGGAGGACAAGAAAAGACAGATGAGAGAGAGAGAGAGGATGATGACAGAAAGAGAAGAGAGAGACATGAAGAAGAACTGAGAGAAAAACAAGAAGAACTGGAGAAAACCAGAAAGAAATTTGAAAAAGAGAGAGAAGAGGAGAGACAGAAACAAAGAGAAGAGAGAGAACAGAAAGACAGAGAATATGAAGAGAAGAAAAATGAAATGATGAAACATTATGAGAAACTGGAGCGAGAGAGAAAAGACGAGTGGGAAAGAAAAAGAAGAGAGGATGATGAGAGAAGAGAAGAAGAGAGAAAGAGATGGGAGAAAAGAATTGAGGATATAAAAAGAGAAAAAGAAGAAGAGATGAGAAGAATAGAAAGAGAAAGAAAAGAAAAAGAAGAAAAAGTACAAGAAGAAATGAAGCAGGAACACAAACAGAGAATAAAAGAGATGAAGAAGAAACATGAAGATGAAGCCAGGAAACAAGCAGAAGAATTGAATGAATTTAGAGAGAAGAATGAGGAACTTTTTAAAGAACTTAAAGAAATGCTGGAGGAACATCAGAAACAACGTGAATTAATGGAGAAACTTAATCAGCAAAAAAGTGAAAAAGAAGAACCAAAAGAAGAAGAGACAAAAAAATTGTGTGTCATTCTGTGAAAAGTACAAAACACAATAATTCCAGTAATACTACTAAACATGATATTTAATATTGCAGACTACTTAGTTGCCTACCAAAGACTTGTCCATGAGGCTAAAACACAATAGTTTTCAAACATAATTGCAAAAAAATGCAAATAGGCCAAAAGTACTCTTTAAAACCATTAATTCAGTTCTCAAGCCTGTTGCTTTTTCAGTTCCTGTTGCTAATTTTGAGAAGTGCACAAAATTTTCAGAATTTTTTGTCCAGAAAATATAGGATATTAGATCAAGCCTCCCATCACCTAACATAGACCACTCTCAATTGGTTTGTCCATCCGGTAGTTTTTCTAACTTCCAACCAATTTTCTCAACTCAAATACTCAAAATAATTTCCCAGATGACACTTACATTCTGTCAATCAGATGTTCTGTCTGGTCATCTGTTTAGAGGGGTTTTGGATACAATCGGCTCCACCCTCTTAACTATAATAAACAGCTCTTTGATAAACGAATTTTTCCCAGACAGTTTTGAACATACAGCCTCTATTAAAAGGACCAAACCTTGATCCTACTGTGCATAACAACTACAGGCCTATTTCTAAACTTTGTTTCATTTCAAAGGTTTTCGAAAACGTTGCACTTTTACAGTTTACTCAGTACTTGTTTTATTTTAACATTCTAGATCCATTTCAGTCCGGCTTTAGAGCGCTGCATAGCACTGAATCAGCATTGCTGAAAGGCACAAATGACATCTTGTTGTCTATTGCCTCCAGGTCTTCTGCAATCCTGATTCTTTTAGATCTGAGTGCCTCATTTGACACTATCGATCATGACATTCTTTTGAAACACCTTCAGTGTGTTGTTGGAATCCATGGCTTGGGTTTATAGTGGTTCATCTCATACATAAAGGGGAGAACTTTTTCTGTAAATATTGGGTCCTTCACATCACCCCCTATGCCCATTCATTGTGGTGTTCCACAGGGTTCCATCTTTGGTCCTCTACTATTCTCCCTTTACATGCTTACCTCAATATTTCAGAAATATACTGTAAATTATCACTGTTACGTCGACGACCTTCAACTATATCTACCAATTACACTAGGCAATGACTCTTTATAAGACCATCTGTTTTCATGTTTAAATGAAGTCCTGGATGACAACTGAGTCACTGCAACTAAATGAAAATAAAACCGAAGTGCTTCTTCTGGGTCCTGCTGCTACCGACAACTCGGTTTAAAAGCAATTAGGTTCTTTAAGTAAAAACCTGCATAATCACGCAAAAAATCTTGGTGTTAATTTTGCCCCTCATGTCCAATTTGACAAGCACATAAATACAGTTGTAAAGAGTAACTTTTTCCAACTTAGATCTGTGGCAAAAGTAAAACGCTTTCTTTCTAGTAAAGACCCTGAAATTCTTGAAATGATCCATGCACTAATTTCTTCACGATTTGACTACTGCAATTCTCTCTATGTTGGTCTACCACAATCCACATTGTTTCGGTTGCAGATAGTACAAAACTCTGCAGCCAGATTGCTGACAGGAACTAGAAAATGTGACCATATCTCCCATATCCTTGCCTCATTGCATTGGATACCCATAACATTCAGAATCGATTTTTAAGGTTCTTCTATTCACATACAAAGCATTGAACAACATGGCCCTGGATTATATTTCTGATCTTATTAAACCATACACAGCTGTCAGATCATTAAGATCTTGTGATCAGTCACTTTAATCTGTACCTCGATCTCGCTGCAAATCAAAAGGTGCTTTTTCTGTAGCCGCCCCAAAGCTCTGGAACAGTTTACCGTTGGGTATTAGGAGCTCTCCAGTACGGGGTGTTTTTAAAACAAGTTTAAAGACTTACTTTTACACCTTAGCATTCAAATGATGTTTGGGTATGTATATGTAGTTGTGTAGGGGTGCGGGGGTGCTTATATGCATGTACAGATCTCTTTATATACATCTCTTTATAATGGACACTTCCAACTATGTATATACAACTTTGTCTTATTGTTTTGATATTTGATTTTATCCTCATTCTTGTTTTCTCTTCCTTTCTATTTCTTTTATTTTTAACTGTTTTATTGTAAAGAACTTTGGATCAACTACAGTTGTGTTAAATCTGTGCTATATAAATAAACTTTGACTTGACTTGCAGTAAGTCTGCTTGTGCTAAACCTAAACATTTCTCTGGAGTTCCCGCTGTCATTTTAAATGATGTCTGTTTCACTTCAGTAACTGAGAGAAAAGTTTCTTTAGACAGAACCTTAACCTCTTGATTGTGACAGAGGGAGTCAGTGTACTTATTAAAATAGCTACGTTTCATTTTTTTATGTGAGTCTTTAAATAAGTTTAAAGTTTAATTTTTAAGTAAACATGCATTTAAGTACCAGATAATTATGAAATGATTTTAATGCCCATCTTTCTGATTATTTCTCAGTGTCTTTATTAGACAACAACCAGACAATACAGATTATTTGTATGCAGTATTTTAAAGTCTGAAAAACTTTCAAGCATTTAATGTCATCTCTCTTTATGTATTTTTTGGGTTTTATTTTACGATAATTGTCTGTTGAAAATCATTTCAATCTAAAGCATTTTGAATTGCCTTTGTGCTGTATAATTAAACTTGCCTTGTTTACAGTGTGAAAAATAAGTATTATTACTTATTATTAACCTGTCAATATTTTTTATTAAACACATTTCTGGAGCAGCAATTGATATGACATTTTAACCAGACATTACTATTAACTCTGGAAATCCACACAGATAAGTTAATAATAATAACATAATCCATAAAAAAACATATGTGTAATAAACTGAATGCTCTTTGCATGTATTAAATGTTCTTCAAATACATTTACTTCAAATCTGCTTAATCTCTGCCTCAGGTTGATAAGAAATATTTCACTATTTCTAGTTGCAGTTTCAGTGATTTTGTAACTGTTTAATATGTCTTGTCCAAAGAAGTGGAGTTTGCATACACTTAGAGGGTTTTGCAGCTAAAGAGAGTCATATTTGTTAAATAATATTTGACATTTGTTAAAATAAGGAATTTAAGTGGCTTATAACTTTTTCATGGTCATTAAAGGTAGGGTAAGCGATCTCTGGTAACTATTGTTGATATTTTAAATCACTAAAACAAATACGCCCCTACCCCAATAGGATCTGTACCCTCTTTTGATAGAGCCGCCCCACACGTACAGAACACAGGCAACAATGTCTTAAATGATTGAAAGCAATGTGTGTTAATATGGTAATCCAGGTCGAATGTGTTTTGATAGTACTGTGTGTTTTAATGTGTGAATGGTTTCACTCTGAAGGCGACGTTAAACACCCAGCACAAGAGGAAGAGACAGAGGTCAAAATGTTGCTGTGGACAAACACCTGTAGGACACATAGATCACATGGACATGCTGCAGGATCAAAAACTAGAAGTTATACAAAAGTGTCCCTGCATGACTGAATTTTTTTATCAATATTTGTTTAAACCCCTGATAGAACTGAGCGCTCTATCCTCCACATCATTAGTAGACACGCCCTTACTACTGATTGGCTACAAATGTCTTTTGGTACTCGGCACAACTCACTTTTCCAAAGCGTTTTTCAAAAACTGCTTTCCATGCTTTTAAAGAGAAATTACCCAACATAAACAATCATATTGTAAGAGCATGATGAAAAATTATCATTAACAAGAATGTCTTCAATGCCTTTACTGCCTTTCTGAGTCTTGAAAGTAGTGAGTTGTGTTGCTGTCTATGCTGTCACCAGCACAAATTCAGGTAAGTATGAAGTCATGTGACTGACTATATCTGTCTGTTTAGTTTTTACCTGTGTGTTGTTCCTGACTTCACCTAAACTCAGGGCTGCGTTCTCCGAAACTACCTTAACGCTACGTCGTTCTTAAGTTGTACCTTAAACTGTACCTTATCGCTAATACGTGTTTCCCGAAACGTTCTTAGTTACGTATACCTTCTGTAAGTCATACGTTCGTAAGGTTGGTCTGGAGCACTCTTAGCTATACCTTATCCTACATGACTCCACTAGGGTCCATCACTTTCATAAAAGCTTACATTGCAGTCTATATAACTAAATATTTGTAAAAAAAAAAATTAATAATAACAAGTTGCAATACACTCCGTGTTTAATTAGGCAAATATTTTTATATTTAAAGAATAAAACATTCACATAATTAGACATCATTGCATTGATGGTTGTTTGATTTTTAATTATGTTTTCCGAAGGGACATCAGCTGCGAACTATTAAATGCTACAGGCTTAAGAAACTATTTAAAAAATATATATATTGGTTGTTGGAGTTGGTGAAACTATGGCAGCTATACAGCGAATCCTACTATTTCATTTGTGCATTTCATATCCGTTTAATCTTAGTCTACCGGCTAGTATTTTAGCTGCATAAATAAATCGGGTAAAAAAAAACTAATGATGATTATTAATGTTAATTTGACTTTGCATCGAAGTTTTTTGACGTTTTACAACTTTGAGGCAACTGCATGCCATATTCTTTATTAACATTCAAAATAAACTGCTCCACGTGATTACTGCTTGTATAGTCTCCTAAGGTCAACAAAATTTCCACATTAAAACTAATCAAGCTAAAATCTAAAGCAATCATACTATATTTTTATAAAGGCTATTATATAATATATATATTTTATATGTTATATTTGAAGTAGACAGAAAGGCTCCAGAAATGCGTTCATTAAGCTTTATCCGCATTGTAACCACGCTGCTTGCGCATCCAGTGTCCAAGCACAATAAACGCGTGAACTAATGAACAACAACAGTTTGTTTTTATATATTTTAAGTGTAATGCACAGCCAAGTACTTGCATGACCCACTTTATTCCCCTGTGCAATAACGCACTTATTGGGAACCCCTAATATAAATTATAATTTCAAGTGAAGGCATAGCGGATGAATTGGAGCAGTTTAAACATGATACGTTTGGAAATAAAGTTGCGGGTTTTGACGGGTTTGATATAAAATATAGGAGGTTGAATTTAGTTGTTTGCAATTTGAAATATTTTTAACAGATATTCCTAATAAATTTAACTTGAACTATTTCTAAAATGTTTCTTTAATAAAGAACACCGCTATCTCATAACGCAGCGAAACCTATTACATGAAGTGAATAATTGATTGTCGAGCAATCAATATCAACCTATTCAGCACCTCCACCATGGACAGCACCCGCTAAGGTTGAACTTAAGAAGGTTTACCTTAAGCAACATCCTAAGGTATAGTTCGGAGAACACACATAGGAAAGGTATACCTGTAGTTAAGGTTTAACTTAAGAGCCTTCGTAGCGCGCTAAGAGACAACGTTATCGGAGAACGCAGCCCAGATCTCTTCCTGCTCATATGAAGGAAATAATGAAAGAAACATCTCAGCACAATGAAACCTTAACATAAAGGTATTTACATTTAGACTCTTCATGTTTGTAATCTGTGTCTGTAAATATTAGACAGAAGAGTAAATAATGAGTTTAGATATAAATGCAATATCACAGATTTGCTGTAACATCAGACAGTTTCACTTTCATCTTCAGTTATAGAATCGACTCATGATCAGATATTTGTGTTAAAGATTTAGTTCAGTGTTCAGAAGAAGACGTGTGATGTGTTCAGATTATTTCTCATTTGGGTGTCATTGTATTGTTTGTGTATTAAATTTAAAGATCTGCTCACACAGACTGTGCATTGGTTTAATATCTATAAGAAACTGGGCTACATGACTATCTTAAACTGTACTTCCAGATAATTTTTCTTTATGTATAACAGTGGCGAATCACCAAACAACTGCTCAGACAAATTTAAGAAATCTAACACAGTGTAATGTATACAGATGTTCACAGGAAAAGAACATATGAGCTGTTTAATGAAACTTTAATATCTTAAACTTCATAAGATGTTAACAGAGGAAATACTAATTTTTGTGACGAGATTTATCTGTGGCTAGAAGATGATCATCTAGAGATAAAATAAAGAGACAGGATCATGTCCACCACTGACAGCACAGGTGAGATACACAGATAATGTTGATATTTCTCACTGTTATGAATCTCAGAGTTTAATATAAGTGTAATGTTTTTGTTTTCTGCAGTGTCTGTTGTTCACAATCCTGCTCGCAGGAGAAGAAACAGCAAAGAATATGATCCTCCTTACAGTAAGTCTTTACATGGAGAAACATGTTACAGATGATGTTGTGTTGTTTCAGTGTGTGATGTTGAGAATTGTAAATATTATGGGCCCTATTTTAACGATCTAAGCGCATTGTCTAAAGCGCACAGCGCAACATCTAAATGGCCGTGTCCGAATCCACTTTTGCTAATTTAACGACGGGAAAAATGTTTTTTGCGCCGAGCGCATGGTCGAAAAGGGTAGGTCCTATTGTAATGGGAGTATTTTGGGCGTAACGTGCAGTAAACCAATGAGAGTCTCAGCTCTCATCCCCTTAAAAAGCCAGTTGCGCTGGCGCTATGTCTAATCCCTATTTAGATGACGGACTTTGTAAACTGAAAAACTAAGCGGAGGAAGAAGATCCCCAGTTTAAGATTAATGTTAAAAAATTATGTTGTTTTTCCACTTGTATTGAAATTGTTATTTATTTATTAAAACCTTTAAAACCCGTTTTCTTTTAGTCATGGAAGTAAAAAGCAGGCTTGTAATTGCTTTAAATGTATGGCTATCCAATATCATCAAAAAATAATTTACAAGTATGTAAGATAAGGTTTGTACTCTAAAAATACTTTATTTGTAACAAACAGGAGGTAAAGAATTTACAAACGGCTCTCCTCACGTTTCAGCACTTGGACAGCGGTTTTTTTAGCAAAGAGTTCTTTAAGCATTACTTAAAAATGTTTCTCATCTCACCATATCCACAGTTACAGAGTCATCATATACAATAAATCCGTGAGGTAGCATTAAAAAAAAACATTTAAAAACAGGCGCATTTGTTCAAAGCAAAGCATTTATTTACTTACCAGGCTGCAGGTGAAGCAGCTCTTTGCGCCTTCTAATGTCTCATAATTAGTCCACATTTATGTCCAAGAGACTCAATAATAATCTTTTATATTCAATCCTTTAATCTTTCATATTTAAAAGCATTTTTGTGCTGCTGCGCATTCATGTATCTTGTGATAAGCAAACCCGCGTTGTCCTCCCGTGTATAGGCGCATTAAATGCGCTCTTTAAATAACATAAAACACATTGCGCCATTGACTTTAGACTTTAGACCAGGTTTTTGTTGGTCAATGGCGTAGTCTATTTTAGTTGCCTCAAAATAGCAATGCGCCAACAATGCGCCTGAACACACCTCGTTTTCAGACCAGAACGCCCATGGGCGCAAAAGGGGGCGCAAATGCATTTGCTATTTAAACAACGCGGCGCTAAACGTGAAAATTAGGGTGGAAACTAGCGAAAGACACTTGCGTCGTGCATTGCACTGCATTGCGCCAGGTGTAAGATAGAGCCCTAAATGTGTGATTCTTCATTACAGTGAGGATTCTTCTGCTGGGTAAAGATGTGTCAACAAACAGTCGAGTGGGAAACTTCATGTTGGGAAGATCAGCGTTTGATAGTGAAGCTCCTCCAGATGATCATCAGATTGAGAGAGTCAGAGGAAAAGACATGATGATCATCAGACTGAAGTCAATGACAACATAAAGAAAATCATTAAAAAATCCTTTAACAGACATTACAGACTGAAGAAAAACTGCACTGCTGCTCATCTTATTGAGACTTTTAGAGACATTATCAAATCAAATGATGGCCGTTATCTGATCTGTGATGAATATGAAGATGCACAGAGTTTCATAGTGAAGCAGCAGACAGATGAAAGAGGTGAGTGTGAATATACATGATTTACATTTACATTTAGTCATTTAGCAGACGCTTTTGTCCAAAGTGACTTACAAATAGGGTAAACAATAGGAGCACAAGAACAGTTTCATCAAGTCTAACACAGTACACATAGCCATGGGTTAGTTAGTTTTTTTTTCCACAAAAAATGTACAGATAAAGATGGGAAAATAGAAAAAGATATTAAGCTCTGAATTAGTAATTAAGGTGTTTGCAGAAGAGATGGGTTTTTAGCAGATTCTTAAAGACAGCTACAGAGTCAGCAGATCATGTTGTGACCAGCAGATCTTTCCACAGATGTGGACTAGATCCAGAGAAGCTGTGCGATATAGCTTTTGAGCACAGGGATTGAGAGGGTTCATAAGTCTGTATAAGCAATTGAAGGTATGGGACACTGATCCAGTGGTGGTTTTAAAGGCTGTTCTGAATCATCTGTAGGGGTTTGATTGTGCAGGCTGGGAGTCCGGTCAGTAACGCATTGCAATAGTATAGTCTGGACAGGACAAAAGCCTGGACTAGGACTTGCATTTTCCTAATATTGTAGAGGATGAATCTACAAGAACGGGCGGTGGTGCTGGCCACATGCTCGAGAAGCTAAGTTGATGATCACCCCCAGTTTTCTGGCTGTCCTGGAAGGCGTAATGGTCAAAGAACCTAACTGAATGGAAAGGTTGTGATGAATCTTGGGGTCAGACAATATGACAAGCAGTTCCGTCTTTGCAAGGTTCAGCTGGAGGATGATGATC
This sequence comes from Paramisgurnus dabryanus, assembly GCF_030506205.2. NCBI lineage: Eukaryota > Metazoa > Chordata > Actinopteri > Cypriniformes > Cobitidae > Paramisgurnus > Paramisgurnus dabryanus. The sequence goes on along the minus strand of NC_133339.1, from coordinate 16,202,177 downwards.
CTTTATCCAGAGTGAGATGTCACTCAGGCACGCTGAGATGCGAGCAGAAACCGTAGGGTCATCAGGGTGGAATGACAAGTGGAGTTGTGTCATCCTGTATATTGAAAAGAGCACTGGTCCAAGCACTAAGCCTTGAGGTACCCCGGTATTGAAATGATAGTAGTGAGTTTTAGCAGAGGAGACGTCTGTGGAGAAAGAGGCCAGAAGAAACTGATAGAGACAGAGGTCAGCAGGATCTTTTGATCTGCGCCACTTCCTCTTTGCAACCCCGAGTTTTGAGCAATGCTTACCGAGAACATCAGATAACCAAGGGGCAGATGGTGTGGCCTGGGCTGGTCCAGATGTCAGAGGGCATAAACTGTCTAAGCAGGATGTAAGTGTGGAGTATAGTGTCGGTGGCGTTGTTTGTATCTAATAGAGAGAGTTGGTTGGGGGAGCATGGAGGAGACCACAGAGGATAAGCGAGAGGGAGAGAGCGTGCATAGGTTGCGCTGGCATGTGAACCTCTCATATCATCAGATCATAAAGACAGTGAAAGAGTGTGTGGATCTGTCTCATCCAGGACCTCATATCATCCTTCTGATTTTTAAACAGTGAGTGAGGAGAAAGTGATCTAATGTGTGTAGCGGGGTGACCTGGGTGTGACGAGTGGAACAGCAGCGTGTGTAGATAAGATCTAATAGATTAGCAGACCTGTGGGGTGATGAAGTGGGGGCTCGTTTGAGGTCAAATGATACTGTCAGGGTGTTGAAGTCAGCTGCCTGTGATTTCTCAAGGTGGATGTTGAAGTCACCAAGAACAACGGAATACCCTCCTCTGGGAATGAAAACAGAAGTACATCCAACTCCTCCATGAAGTGTCCAAGTTGACCTGGAGGTTATAGACAACTAGAAAATAGATTTTAGTAGGGATGATAGTAACAACATGCGGCTCGAAAGAACTGCAGTCACATGAGGATGTGAGCTGTTGGAATTTCCAGTCCTTTGGAATGAGCAGACTGATCCCTCCACCCCTCCCTGTAGTGTGAGGACTGTGGGAGAAAGTGTAGTTGTTAGAGAGGGCAGCTGCAGTGGCAGTGACCTCTGGTTTAATCCATGTTTCAGTAAGTGCTAGAACAGAGAGACCAGAATGTGAAGCAATAGCAGAAATTAAATCTGCTTTGTGTACAGCAGATTGGCAGTTCTATAAGACAATAGGAAAAGTAATTGAGGCAGTTGTGGATGGTGAAAGAGTGCAAAGATTATTAGCATTGCGTTGCTGTCTGCGTGATACAACTGATTTACAAGTTGTAATGACAGTGAGGATTACAAAGCACATAGTCTAAATAGAGAAGTAGGAAATGTACCAGAGAGGAGAAAAAGATAAAGATAAATATAGAACAAAAAGTTAGTACAAGTGCCCTGTCAGTTTCCTGCTTGTTGGAGTCGCGCAGGTAGAGTCACTGGTCTTTACACTCTACAGTCTTCACACAAGGGGGGCTGCATGCGATGAGGCTGTCGCTGTCAGGAATCTCCAGGTAGGAGATAGAGTGAGAACCCAATTGCAGGATAGATGAACAAACAGGCTTTATTATAACAAAAGATACAAAACAAAAACCCACGAGGGGGTAAAACAAGGCAAAGATAAACAGACAATAAATATAAAACTGACACTAAACTAGGACTGAACAAGACCTGACTACAAAAACAATAAACTTGAACAATTTCCTGACAATACACTAACTTACAGATAAACAGGTAAATCCAGACAAAGGCACAAATACTGGTTTAGAGTCAAGACAGCACAAGTATCACATGAATCTTTACAAAACGAATCAGCACAGGACAGAGAACACAAGGGCATTAAATAGGGAACAAATCAAGAGGGAACAGGTGACAAGGGTTAAACAATAATGGGATGATTAACAGGGAAACGAGGGGGCGGAGTCAGGAGACGAGACATACAAACACAAACAACCTGGGCCTGCCATGATCCTGCCTCAAGACTGGAATAATAAAATGACAAGAGGGCAGAATCATGACAGAACCCCCCCCCCTTAAGGAGCGACTCCCAGACGCTCCTCAGGGGAAACACTAAAGACGGGACATGACTAGGGATTGGTATCGTTAAGGTTTTAACGGTATTACTACTCTTACCGGTACTGCTTAACGGTCCGGTGCTTTAACGGTATTCTTATCGGTACTTTGGCCAATGTTAACATTTGATCACGAACCTATGTTCACATGATTAAGTTAATTATGTGTCTGCATTTCATTATTACAAATTAATTTCTGGATATCATTTCTAAATATTATACATATATTTATTAATGCACCAGCGTGAAAGCTGCAGAAAAAATGCTCTAAATAGGATATTTAGGCTAAATAAATGTTTACATGCTGATTTTTCTTTATTTGGGATTTTAAAAAGAAGTAGAAAATATGTTGAATGCATAACGTTCAGCATTTCTCCCAAAAGAAATCAACAGAATTTCAACGTAAGGTAAGCAAACCAATTAGGGAGATTGTACATTTATTTTAAATGACGTGAACAATGTTGATTCAACATGATTTTAGCATACATGCCTGACGTTGATGCGGCAACCACCAGAGATGATGGTTAAATTTTGCAGGCTGCGACCTTCTAAGGACGTATTTTAAGACCGATTGCGTCACAGCAGCGCGACTTGAGGCTGTGACTTGTGTTAATATTATTCTGTTTATGTTGCGTATTTCTAAGGTTGATTAATTTTATATACTGTTGAATAGTTTAATCTACATCAACGTGTCATATTTTCTAAAATAAATGAATATTTTTCTGATTCCATATTTATTTAAATAAGTCAGAAACGTCTCCGCTGTGTCCTGCTGACAGGCACGGTGGGCGCGTGCAACAGGTGACGCAAATTATAGGTCCTCCGAGGGTTAGACTGTCTCATTTCAGTTCTCTTCGCGGACTTCTGAGGCTGCCACCTTGAAAGACAGAGTGCTCCCCTTTTAAGGTTGTATGCTTAGAAGGTCGCAGCCCTTGAATTGGGACACAGCTTCTTTCTGCACGTAATACACTTTTGAAAGATGCTTTGACAGATTGCTTGTGTTTCCGCCCTTACATGCAAACATCTTGTTGCACTTACCTGTATGACAACGAGCGTTGTCTGCATCAACTCTAGTGAAGTATAACCACACTTTTGAATGTTTTGCTCTATCCGCCATCGTCACTCTTTGTATTAAGTGGTAGTTTTCGTGCTGTTATGCGTGTGCGTGCACCGCGCTCATTGTTGTGGTTGTGTTTGACAGACAGCCAGCCTCCGTGGCACGCATGAGAGATCTCGCAGATCTCACAGACAAACGTCTTAATCGCAAATTAGAAATGTTTGGTGAGATAAAATGTGCACGAAAACATTATTAAGCAAGAATACATAGTACATTTATTTTTATTTTTTTCTCCAGGACCGAAAGCAGAACCGATAGCGTCAGATCTTACTGATACTACGGTCTTTCATAATTTAGCCCCGGGGCCAGTTTAATACCGGGTTTCGGTACCCATTCCTAGACATGACAGACTGCATACATGACAGAACCCAATGAAACATGACAAATAACAGCAGTGGCAAACAATGGAGAATTACAAAAGGGTTGGGGTGACACAATAAAAACAATAAACAAGGGAGGGGGGAGGGGGAACAGAGTTTATAGGAGAAGGTCCAGGTAGGGTGGGCTTGGGTGGGCAAAAAGTCTTAGGACCAGGGGAATCAGACGAGGGCTGAGGACGAGGACGAGGAGTACGGGCAAGTTTAGTGGGGGTCTTGGAAATAGGTCTGGGAGGAGACACATGAGGAACAGTTCCAGACTGGACAAACTGAGACGGGACAAGAACAGTTCCAGGGTGGACAAACTGAGACAGAACAGTGGCAGGGTTGACAGGGGGAACGAACGGGAACATGGTTGGGTTCCATGGAGCAAAGGGGGCAGACATGGGAGCAGGATGAGACAAAACAGGGCTGGCTGGGTAGGGAAGAGAGTCCAAGGAAGACATGGAGACGGAGGCAGACACAGATGGTGAGACAGAGTCCAAGACAAGGGGCGCTGCATCCGGCAGCGGTGGCGAGACAGGGGTCGAGACAGAAGGCGCTGCAGCTGGCTGTGGAAACGTGACAGGGGGCGCTGCAGCTGGCTGTGGAGCCGTGACAGGGGGCGCTGCAGCTGGCGCTGCAGCTGGCTGTGGAGCCGTGACAGAGGGCGCTGCAGCTGGCTGTGGAGCCGTGACAGGGAGCGCTGCAGCTGGCTGTGGAGCCGTGACAGGGGGCGCTGCAGCTGGCTGTGGAGCCGTGACAGGGGGCGCTGCAGCTGGCTGTGGAGCCGTGACAGGGGGCGCTGCAGCTGGCTGTGGAGCCGTGACAGGGGGCGCTGCAGCTGGCTGTGGAGCCGTGACAGGGGGCGCTGCAGCTGGCTGTGGAGCCGTGACAGGGGGCGCTGCAGCTGGCTGTGGAGCCGTGACAGGGGGCGCTGCAGCTGGCTGTGGATCTGATGCGGGCCCAGGAGGAGACAGAGTAGATGGACTGGAAGCTCGCTTCTTTCTCTTCTTCCTTCTAGGTCGTGGAGCAGATAAGGTGGGTTCCGCCGTGGGCATGGTGGGCTCTGTGGAGGATCCATCAGACACTGACTCCCACGAAATCCTCCTTCCTCGCTTACCACGCAGACTGACTGACAGAGCAGGGTTCTCAGGAGTCACAGTGGGCAGACCTGGATCTTCCAGGGAAGCGACGGCCAGGACACAGCCCTCAGAGACAGATGGCAGTTGGGTAGGTGGTCTCACCACAGTTGGGCCCCTGAGCTCCTCACGATTCATTGTGTAGCGAACCTGATCCACAAAGCCCAGGGGCTCCAACATCCTCATCTCTGAGGGTTTGAGGGGTTCGTTGAGGCAGCGGTTGTAGATACACTTCAGTTCAGCCTCATTAAACCCCGAGTCCCTAGCAGCAGCGTGGAAGACAGCAGCAAAGGACCGCACATCGGCTTCCCCCTGTCTGAGGCCGAAGAGAAGATGAGCCTGGTGGGCTCGTAGGGCAGACATGTTCATCCTACCTGCTGGGTTCTCAAATGGCTGATTCGTCCTGTCAGGAATCTCCAGGTAGGAGATAGAGTGAGAACCCAATTGCAGGATAGATGAACAAACAGGCTTTATTATAACAAAAGATACAAAACAAAAACCCACGAGGGGGTAAAACAAGGCAAAGATAAACAGACAATAAATATAAAACTGACACTAAACTAGGACTGAACAAGACCTGACTACAAAAACAATAAACTTGAACAATTTCCTGACAATACACTAACTTACAGATAAACAGGTAAATCCAGACAAAGGCACAAATACTGGTTTAGAGTCAAGACAGCACAAGTATCACATGAATCTTTACAAAACGAATCAGCACAGGACAGAGAACACAAGGGCATTAAATAGGGAACAAATCAAGAGGGAACAGGTGACAAGGGTTAAACAATAATGGGATGATTAACAGGGAAACGAGGGGGCGGAGTCAGGAGACGAGACATACAAACACAAACAACCTGGGCCTGCCATGATCCTGCCTCAAGACTGGAATAATAAAATGACAAGAGGGCAGAATCATGACAGAACCCCCCCCTTAAGGAGCGACTCCCAGACGCTCCTCAGGGGAAACACTAAAGACGGGACATGACTAGGGATTGGTATCGTTAAGGTTTTAACGGTATTACTACTCTTACCGGTACTGCTTAACGGTCCGGTGCTTTAACGGTATTCTTATCGGTACTTTGGCCAATGTTAACATTTGATCATGAACCTATGTTCACATGATTAAGTTAATTATGTGTCTGCATTTCATTATTACAAATTAATTTCTGGATATCATTTCTAAATATTATACATATATTTATTAATGCACCAGCGTGAAAGCTGCAGAAAAAATGCTCTAAATAGGATATTTAGGCTAAATAAATGTTTACATGCTGATTTTTCTTTATTTGGGATTTTAAAAAGAAGTAGAAAATATGTTGAATGCATAACGTTCAGCATTTCTCCCAAAAGAAATCAACAGAATTTCAACGTAAGGTAAGCAAACCAATTAGGGAGATTGTACATTTATTTTAAATGACGTGAACAATGTTGATTCAACATGATTTTAGCATACATGCCTGACGTTGATGTGGCAACCACCAGAGATGATGGTTAAATTTTGCAGGCTGCGACCTTCTAAGGACGTATTTTAAGACCGATTGCGTCACAGCAGCGCGACTTGAGGCTGTGACTTGTGTTAATATTATTCTGTTTATGTTGCGTATTTCTAAGGTTGATTAATTTTATATACTGTTGAATAGTTTAATCTACATCAACGTGTCATATTTTCTAAAATAAATGAATATTTTTCTGATTCCATATTTATTTAAATAAGTCAGAAACGTCTCCGCTGTGTCCTGCTGACAGGCACGGTGGGCGCGTGCAACAGGTGACGCAAATTATAGGTCCTCCGAGGGTTAGACTGTCTCATTTCAGTTCTCTTCGCGGACTTCTGAGGCTGCCACCTTGAAAGACAGAGTGCTCCCCTTTTAAGGTTGTATGCTTAGAAGGTCGCAGCCCTTGAATTGGGACAAAGCTTCTTTCTGCACGTAATACACTTTTGAAAGATGCTTTGACAGATTGCTTGTGTTTCCGCCCTTACATGCAAACATCTTGTTGCACTTACCTGTATGACAACGAGCGTTGTCTGCATCAACTCTAGTGAAGTATAACCACACTTTTGAATGTTTTGCTCTATCCGCCATCGTCACTCTTTGTATAAAGTGGTAGTTTTCGTGCTGTTATGCGTGTGCGTGCACCACGCTCGTTGTTGTGGTTGTGTTTGACAGACAGCCAGCCTCCGCGGCACGCATGAGAGAACAGTGGCAGGAGCCACAGTGGGCAGACCTGGATCTTCCAGGGAAGCAACGGCCAGGACACAGCCCTCAGAGACAGATGGCAGTTGGGTAGGTGGTCTCACCACAGTTGGGCCCCTGAGCTCCTCACGATTCATTGTGTAGCGAACCTGATCCACAAAGCCCAGGGGCTCCAACATCCTCATCTCTGAGGGTTTGAGGGGTTCGTTGAGGCAGCGGTTGTAGATACACTTCAGTTCAGCCTCATTAAACCCCGAGTCCCTAGCAGCAGCGTGGAAGACAGCAGCAAAGGACCGCACATCGGCTTCCCCCTGTCTGAGACCGAAGAGAAGATGAGCCTGGTGGGCTCGTAGGGCAGACATGTTCATCCTACCCGCTGGGTTCTCAAATGGCTGATTCGTCCTGTCAGGAATCTCCAGGTAGGAGATAGAGTGAGAACCCAATTGCAGGATAGATGAACAAACAGGCTTTATTATAACAAAAGATACAAAACAAAAACCCACGAGGGGGTAAAACAAGGCAAAGATAAACAGACAATAAATATAAAACTGACACTAAACTAGGACTGAACAAGACCTGACTACAAAAACAATAAACTTGAACAATTTCCTGACAATACACTAACTTACAGATAAACAGGTAAATCCAGACAAAGGCACAAATACTGGTTTAGAGTCAAGACAGCACAAGTATCACATGAATCTTTACAAAACGAATCAGCACAGGACAGAGAACACAAGGGCATTAAATAGGGAACAAATCAAGAGGGAACAGGTGACAAGGGTTAAACAATAATGGGATGATTAACAGGGAAACGAGGGGGCGGAGTCAGGAGACGAGACATACAAACACAAACAACCTGGGCCTGCCATGATCCTGCCTCAAGACTGGAATAATAAAATGACAAGAGGGCAGAATCATGACAGTCGCAGTGCACTGAGTGTTTAAATAACTGCTTGAATTGTGTAATTGAATTTAACAGGACATGCCCAACAATATTCAACAAACAACCGGAACTAACGCGAGAACGCACACGAACAAATGTGATTTTAGCACGTTAGACAAAGGTAAACAAGACAGTGTCTACAAATAACTATAAGACATTTTCTCTTTGATAGATCTTCCAGAGATGAGAGATGATGTGAGGATTGTGCTGCTGGGTGAAACTGGAGTTGGGAAGAGTGCCACAGGAAACATAATCTTAAACAGACAAGCGTTTATATCTGAAGTATCTGTTGAATCAGTGACCAGCGAATGTCAGAAACAAACAGCTGAAATCAACAACAGATTGATCACTGTGATCGACACTCCAGGACTTTGATACTGAACGCAGTCATGAAGAGATCAAGAGAGAAATCAGTGAAGATCATTCAAGAGACCTTTGGTGAAAACTCTTTAATGTTCACCATGGTGCTCTTCACCAGAGGAGATCAACTGAGAAATAAAACTATTGAAGAGTGTTTGGGAAAACCTGGATCTGTGATTAGAAACCTGCTAGAAGAGTGTGGAAACAGATATCATGTGTTCAATAATAATCTGACTGAAGATCAAACACAAGTTTCTCTTCTACTGGAGAAAATAGATGACATGGTGAAAGCAAACTGAGGAAGTTACTACTCATCTAAGATATTCAGAGAGATGGAACAAGAAAAACATGAACAACAAATGAAGAAACTGATGGAGAGAATTGAAGAACTGAGCAGAGAGAAAGAAGAGCAAGAGCGACAGATGAGAGACGAGATGAGAAAAGAACGAGAAGAACATGAGAGACAAAAACAAGAAGATACTGAGAAAATGAGAGAAAGAGAGAGAGAAATGTGGGCTGAATATAATCAGAGACTTAAAGAAGAGAGAGAGGAAATGCAGAAAGAGAACGAGAAGGTCAAACAAGAGAAAGAGAAAATAAAAAGAGAGAAAGAAGATTTTCAGCTTAAACATGAAGGAGAAATAAAGAGATTAACAAAACAAACAGAGGAAGAAAAACTGAATCAAGACGAAGAGAAGAAGAAAAGAGAGGGAGAATTAAGACAAAGAGAAGAAGAATACAAGACAGAAATAAAAGAGAAAGATGAACATGTGAGAGAAATGAGAGATGAGATGAGATGAGAAGAGAACGAGAGACATTAAGAAATGAAAGTGATGAACTGAAGAAAGAAAATAAAGATCTCCAGATGAAATATGAGACACAAACAGACAAACTGATGAATATAATAGAGAATCATGAGAGAGAGAGAAAGAGAAGAGAAGATGAGTTTAGAGAGAAAGAAGATAGATATAAAAGAGAAATACAAGAGAAAGAGGAGCAAGAGAGACAGATGAGAAAAGAAAGAGAGGAACATGAGAGACAAAGACAAGAGGAAAAACAGAGGAGAGAAGAAGATGAGAAAGAGAAACAGATTTGTGTTGAACAGTGTGAGAGAAATAAGAATGAAGATGAACTAAAGAGAAGAGCAACAGAGATGATAGAGAAACATGAAAGAGAGAAAAAAGATCAACTAGAAGAGTTTGAGAAGAGAATACAGGAGGAGAGAAACAAGAGAGAAGAACAAGAAAAGAGATATCTCATCGACCGTCTCGCCAAACAGGCCGGCCTGGGAAACCGGAGCATTCAAGAGCCGGTTTTTCTCAGCGTCCTTCATGTCCGTCAGGCACAGCCAGAGATGTCGTTCCTGAACTACCAGGGTAGACATCGCACGACCAACGGCATGTGCGGTGACCTTGGTCGCACGAAGCGCCAGATCAGTAACCGCACGGAGCTCGGAAAACTCCGCCGAATCGTGACCTCCCTCGTGCAGATCCCTCAGAGCCTTAGCCTGGTGAACCTGCAGCAATGCCATGGCATGCAGGGCTGAAGCTGCCTCCCCACAGGCTTTGTAAGCAGCGCCGGTTAGAGCGGACGAATGCCCACAAGCGTGTGAGGGGAGAGTAGGCTGGTCCCACCAGGAGGAAACGACACCGGCCGGACACAACTGCATCGCGACCGGCCGCTCCACTGACGGGATACCAGTATACCCCCTGGCATCTCCACCCTCGAGAGAAGTGAGAGGAGAAGGCTGAAACGGCCGGTTCCAAGCGGAAAACGGGGTTTTCCACGACCGCGTCAGCTCTTCATGCACCTCGGGGAAGAAGGGCACCGGGGGTGTGGACTAAGAAGCCCTGGCACCCCCGAAGTGCCAATCATCGAGGCGGGACGGTTCGGGTGGGGGAGGTTCAGTCCACTCCAAGCCGACCGCCGCCGCCGCCCGAGCGAGCATGGCTGCCATCTCGGGGTCGAACGCAGAACCCGCAACCTGGCCCGAAGGCGGGAGCTGATCCGGATCGACGTCCGAGGGTGACAACCCCCCCTCCGACGTTACGGTGGACATCGCGTCAGGTGGAGGCTCGACAGAGCGCGAGGACACCGTAGAACACGGGCCGCTCGTCTCCATCGGCACCTCCGCTGGCAACGGATCAGGGCGCTGGGACTGGGAGCAACTAGACGAACCAGCAGACCGACCCAGCACCGTTATACGGAGATCATCCTTCGCAAGTCTGGTAACTGCACCCCTAGCAGCACCAGACTTGGAAGGCGGGGGCCGTTGCCGGAGGAACGACACCCGTCTCCGCAAATCCGTCATAGTCATACCCTCGCAGACGGAGCATGAACTATCACGCAACGCTGCCTCTGCGTGCTGGAGCCCCAGACACGAAAGACAACGCTGGTGGCCATCCCGGGGAGCGATGAACACACCGCATCCAGCAACGGAGCACGGACGGAATTCCATCTTTAAAAAGACGAACCCGACCGTGACACGAATGAGTGGCTGTCTTTAAAAAGACACAAAGCTCAAACGTGCTGCTCTTTTAGGGAAATCACTCTTTTGTGCGAGCTGGTGAAACACACAGGGAGAGGCAACGCACTCACTCGAACTCAAGTCCTAAATTAAAGAGACAGAGAGAGAGAGAGAGAGAAAGGGTGGAGAAAACACTGCGAGCCTCCGCTGAGGTGTCTTTGCCCAACCAACTTCAGCAATTTGAGATTTTTTCCTTTTCCTCCAAAAGAACAGGGATCTACAAAGATCAGTTAAAACAGCTTCTCGGGAGAAGATGTCTGCCGGGTTCGAAGCAATAAAAGCTAATTTGGTATTGTGCACCTGCGGCTTATATACGCACCTGGCGGGGCGGCGCCGGCATTATGCAAATACCTGCATGCCAAGTTCATTGGCGTTTCTGATAGTTCTCGAAGTAGATAGGTCACCCGCGAAGCGGTTCCCAATTCGTCGGTCACGACGTGACGTCGTAGTGACCGACTGAAAGGGAACTGCTGTTACTCAGATGAGGGGAAGAAAATACAAAATTGGTTTGAAAGACAGAAATCAGTCAGATGTATCAGAAAAACTTATAAGAGCTATAAATGATTGTCTCTCATCTTCAGAATCAGCTTCCATGTTCAGACTTGCAGATTTTTCTAAACACTCAGATATCAGAGTAGATGAGGAAGATGATGAAGACTGCAGGAGAGGAAGAGAAGCAGCACAGCAGATGATGAGTTTACTGGAGAATAAAATCTGAGAGAAATCAAAGAATCATTTTTGCCCTGTCAGGGGAAACAGTGGCATCAGTGGTGTCAGAAGAACAAAGAACTTCATCGACCTCGAGGGGAAGACATAGAACAAGAAATAAGTATAACAATAACAGAAATGAAGAAAATTAGAGAAGAGCAACACATGAAAACACTCTATTAGAAAGAGTAAAAATTAAAAATTGCATTAAAACTCAAACAGAGTTTGATCTTTTTGGGAAGATTTTGTGAAGAAGATCATCAGAGATTCTCCTCCAATCAAAAACATTGACATACTGAGAGATGTGAAAATACTCCTTACTGACATCTATAAAAGTCTCTCTACAGCTCAATACAGACACAGGCAAACTATCAGTGCTGGTGCTACTCGACCTCAGTGCAGCTTTTGACACTGTCGATCACAACATACTTCTTGACCGGCTGGAAAACTGGGTCGGGCTTTCTGGGATGGTCCTAAAATGGTTCAGGTCATACTTAGAAGGGAGAGGTTATTATGTAAGTATAGGTGGCCATAAATCTGAGTGGACATCCATGAGATGTGGAGTCCCGCAAGGCTCAATTCTAGCGCCACTCCTGTTCAACCTGTATATGCTCCCACTAAGCCAAATAATGAGAGAGAACCAAATTGCCTATCACAGTTATGCAGATGACACTCAGATCTACTTAGCTCTATCCCCTAATGACTACAGCCCCATTGACTCCCTGTGCAAATGCATTGATGAAGTTAACAGTTGGATGTGCCAAAACTTTCTTCAGTTAAACAAAGAGAAAACTGAAGTCATTGCGTTTGGAAACAAAGATGAAGTGCTCAAGGTGAATGCATACCTTGACGCTAGGGGTCAAACAACTAAAAATCAAGTCAGGAATCTTGGTGTGATTCTGGAGTCTGACCTTAGTTTCAGTAGTCATGTCAAAGCAATAACTAAATCAGCATACTATCATCTCAAAAATATTGCAAGAATTAGATGCTTTGTTTCCAGTCAAGACTTAGGGAAACTTGTGCATGCTTTCATCACCAGCAGGGTGGATTATTGTAATGGCCTCCTCACTGGCCTTCCCAAAAAGACCATTAGACAGCTCCAGCTCATTCAGAACGCTGCGGCCAGGATTCTGAGCAGAACCAGAAAATATGAACATATCACACCAGTCCTCAGGTCTCTACACTGGCTCCCAGTTACATTTAGGATTGATTTTAATGTATTATTAATGGTTTATAAATCACTCAGTGGACTAGGACCTCAATACATTGCTGATATGCTCATTGAATATAAACCCAACAGATCACTCAGATCATTAGGATCACATCAGCTAGAAATACCAAGGGTTCACTCAAAGCAAGGAGAGTCAGCTTTTAGCTGTTATGCCAGTCGCAGCTGGAACCAGCTTCCAGAAGAGATCAGATGTGCTCCAACAGTAGTCACATTCAAATCCAGACTCAAAACACATCTGTTTAGCTATGCATTTACTGAATGAGCACTATGCTGCGTCCGAACTGATTGCACTATATTTTATATGCACTATTTTAATTATTTTTATTTCTCTTGATTTTATTCTTATTTTTTAACTGTTTTATACTTTTATTCCGGTTTTATTCTTTTTCACACATTTTTTTTTTTTTATTAAAATCACATTTTTTTTATTTTAATTGATATTTTCAATTCATGTATCTTTGATTTTTTGTTTTCTCATTTCTATGTAAAGCACTTTGAATGACCTCTGTGTATGAAATGTGCTATACAAATAAACTTGCCTTGCCTTGCCTCTAACTTGCCCGTTGGCCTACTAATCATCCCCTCATATTAATTGGCTATATCACTCGGTCTCCTTTCCACTAATAAGCTGGTGTGTGGTGGGCTTTCTGGCGCAATATGGCTGCCGTCGCATCATCCAGGTATGCTGCACATTGGTGGTGGTTGAGGAGATTCCCCATTCATATGTAAAGCGCTTTGAGTGCTGCAGGAAAGCGCTATATAAATGTAACAAATTATTATTATTATTAATTATTCAGATTTTTGCTCAGCTGTAGTCAGTTCTTCAAAATGTTTTAAATCATCAGATGAGTGGATTCCATTTAATGAATACAGAAGAGCAAGAGGAGTTTATGCTGAGTGGAGCATCACCCCTGACCTCTCTGAGATGCCCTACTGGAAGTGGTTTGTGTGCAGATTTCAGAAAGATCTGGAAATATACTATAAGAAAACATTTCAGGGTTCTGGTAAGATTCCAGGTGAATGGAGAAAATACACAAAACATGAAGAAATTGAGAGTTTAGATAAATTCATGTAATGAGGATCCTATGGTGGAAAGCAGATATATTCAGTGTGTCCTGCCTACATCTGAAGATACTGAGATGGATTGTATTCCTCCTGTGATCCTGCAGACCGTAAACAGATTTTGTGACTGATTCACAGAAAATCTCAGACTATAAACTCACGAATATATATAGATGTGAGTTTTAGACAAAGATTTAATAATCAGTGAAAAATTATTTCAAGAGACTTCAATAAAACAACACCTTCATACCAGAAGCTCTTACATTAAATTTGCTGCCACACTCACATAAACAAATCAAGTCTTGAATATTTTGCTTTTTAATGCTCCCAAACATAGAACATCTAATGTAAGATCAGAGAGAAAAGCTGTCAGATAAAGATTAAATAATTTCATCTATTTATTCTGCAACAGAATGTTACAATCTCTATCTTTAGAACCAACCAAAATATATCTGTGCAGATATAAGGTTTAATAAGTAGATCACTGCACAAGTAATGTTTGGTTGCTGGATCTCTATTATCAACAACTTTACAAATCTAAAGATAGTTCTCCTGTAAATAGTGTTCTGTATATAACTTTAAATAAACTTACAAATCTAAATCACTGTTCATGTTTCTCATCATTGTCTCATCATTTATTTTAGTAAATATTTCATTAATTCAATTCAATTTCAATTCAATTTTATTTATATAGCGCTTTTCACAATTGTTAATGGACTCTATGCACGCTTAACTTCCGCGTTTAACTCAAGACTGCTCTTCAGTTTCCTGTACGGGAGATTTAAAGCGGAGTGACGGCAGAATCGCTAAATTTACTCGTTGTTTGCTGGATTTACCCAAATTTACAAGCTGTGATGTGTGAAGAATTGTCCAGATGTGCAAACTCGAGAAAGGTTGCAAGTCGTCTTATCTCTGTAATCATTATGATATGTTCATCATACTAGCAGAGCTTACATTGTGCTGTTTTTATGATTCAGGATTAATGTCTTTGTAATGTTATCTTAAAGTGTCAGGTAAAAAGACGTAAATGAAATCTCACTGCTATATGAGGAAAAAGCAACACGAACTGCAGCAGGACTTATATTAAATGTGACGTTTAATACCTTTTTTTTGTATATTCACGTCGATTGTCAAAACATTTTTACTTGGATATTTTTGAGTCATATCTTGGAACTTTATAGGATATAAATAACAACGCAAAAAGAACTATTGACTATGGTAAAGTCCATTTAAGAAATCTATTCAATTATTTGTTTATTTCTTGTGCTGTTTGTTTATTTTAATACCCCGTGTATTTAGTTTGTTGTGTGTGTGTTTTATTTTTCTCTGAAGTTATTCTTGTTGTCATTGATATGAATTTTCAATTTGTCTTTTGCATTTGTTATTAATAAAGCATATATGCGCAAAATACACGTTTTTTACTGTTCTAACATTTTGCTTGTATAACCACAGATGTTATCTTCGCTAGTAATGATGATAACAATTATACAAAATTCATAAGTATATCAACAACAGATGAATAGCACTGTTATCAGTGCAATTTCTTTCTAAAACTAGTGTTAATGCAGATACAGGGTAGCAGTGTAGAAGTTGTCATGCTTGAGTCTTATGCTGTAAACACTATGACACACACCAGTGGTGGCTAGAAGTTCGGTTCTCCCGTCTATAAAAATATACTTTCATACGTTTAAATGTCATTATGGTATTAAATGTGAAGTATAAGTTATTTCTATGTAAATTAAACAACCATCAACAAAATTTGCAGTGTTATTTTGGCTATTTTGGCAACCAACGTTCCTGAATATCATTGAGCTCTATGACTGGCGGAAGTAGTCCAGCATCCTGAGATTTCACCGGAAATACGTCCATTGTTGCAAAGCAGCTTTACATGAGTAGATGTAGAGGAGAACATTGAAAATCAATACATAGTATAAGAAGTAGAATATAGCGGCTAAGGATAAAAAACCGTGTAAGCGAGCATATTAATAATGTAACGTATACAGTAAAGTGCTAAGTTAAGCCAAAGTTGGCTGACTCTCCCTGGGACTAAAAAAACCCCTAGGAGAAAACCCAATGGGAAAAAATCCTAGAAGGACAAAAAACCCTAGGGAGAAATTAATATTTATATTTATAATATATAGACATGGTAGGGATAGGAAGCGGGTAAGCGGATTAAACTGGTTCAGGCGGTGGTCGTTGGTCGCGCATCGGCTGGGCATCACGTTGAAGGACAGCCAGTAGATCAGTGGTGCGATGACCTTCACAGCAGCAAGAACTGGGTCTGTTTGTCTCATTGTCCTCGGGGTCGAGGACGAGACAGGGAGACAAAAACAGAATCCTATTAGCGTAGGGGCCGTTCGCATGTAATGCAAGTGTCATACATTATAGTGGTTTAATTCAGCTCGGTTCCAGACAGGCTAACTATTGCGGCAAGAGTAAATCACCCATATGAGGTATGTGAGTGCTTTGTTCTAGACAAAATAACTACTGCGGGAAAAGTACATTTACTGGACATTCTATGTGAATGCTTTGTTAAAGAAGAATTTCTTAAGTTTAGATTTATATTGCTCGACTGTGTCTGATACTCAAACATTATTTGGTAAATCATTCCAGAGCTTAGGGGCCAAGTAGGAAAAGGATCTACCACCTTTAGACACTTTTGATATTCTAGGGATAATTAAGTAACCAGAATTTTGTGATCGCAGTTTACGTGGTGGATTGTATTCTGATAGTAGTTCTTTAATATACGAGGGCGCTAGGCCATTTAAGGCTTTGTAGGTGATTAGTAATATTTTAAATTGTATGCGATATTTAACTGGTAGCCAGTGTAAAGATGCCAGAATTGGACTAATGTGGTCATACTTTTTAGATCGAGTAAGTACTCTAGCGGCGGAGTTTTGAACCAGCTGTAGCTTGTTTACCTGATTTGCATTGCATCCCCCGAGTAACGAGTTACAATAGTCTATTCTAGAGGTCATAAAAGCATGGATAAGCTTTTCTGCATCTGATGCAGACAGCATATGGCGTATTTTTGAGATATTTCTTAGATGGAAGAATGCTGTGCGGCAGACGTTGGAGATATGACTATCGAAAGATAGATTGCTGTCAAACATTACGCCTAAATTCTTAACAGTGGAAGTTGGCACTAGAGCTGCAACTATCGACTATTTTTTCAACCGATTAATCTATCGATTATTTTTCGATTAATCGAATAGTCTAATGATTTTTTTATACATATAATTCCCCAACAAATAATAAATGTTACATCTGCCATTAACGCCAACATTTTATTTAAGCATTTTCTTAATTAAACAAACACACAAACCAAAATTTTCAACATGAAAAATAAAGTGGCAGTGCCACTTTAAAAGAGGCATTATTCACCTTAAACAATAAAATAGGCATATATTAATATTTAAACATTAGTTTATGATTAGTACATGCATTAACTCAGCATTAGTTCAGACTGAAGTAAAAATAAGTTCATTGTGATTCATGAACCCTTATATAAGATGTAATGGTTATATTATTACTGTTAATATTATTACTATTAGTAGTACTGCATTCTCATTTAACTTTAACATTTAACTTTTCTTAAGTTCCGGGTAAAAAACAAGTTCAGTTAGTATGATCTTCTAATATTTTATAAACAGCGTTTACGCCGCTGTTACTTTAAATAAACGCATGTCAGGAATACCTTACAAGACGAGCTTCTGTAATATCTGCGCACATAATCGCAAAAAAGACGTTCATTGGGAACTCCGCACTGCCAGCTGGCTTTCAGTGCACGCGGGCACATGCCTATCAGTTCTCAATGTGACAGTAACTTATTATTTCATAACTTCTTAATATAAAAACATGTCCTGCTCTTTATTTACTGTTTCAACATACTGCCCAGAAGCGATGCAATGTCACGTCTGTCAGGCGTCTCGCAGCTCGTATTAAACGAAGATGTAAACGCAGCTGTATTAAGCACAATATGTATTGATTCTATTGTTTATAGAGTAAGTATAAAAACTTACTGTAATAGTTCAAATTCTTACGCTGACGTCTCGTCATTTTGAGGTCGGAGAGCTCCAGGTTTTCTTCTTTTAAGATGATCATACACAGGTGTTGCGCTGCTGTGGTATGCCATTTCAGTTTTACACAGTATGTGTTTTATTTGGTCTCTGCTTAAAGTATTCCCACACTTTTGATCACGTTCTGTCTGTTTGGTATAACACTTGTATCACCCGGTCGGAGCTGAAGCCGCCTTCATTTCAAAATGTAAACAGTGCGACGCATCGACGCATTTCCGGCAAATCGACGTAATTACGTAATCGACGTAATCGACTACGTCGACGCGTCGTTCCAGCCATGCACCACCATGCAGCCATCTATGGGCAACTTGTAATCTGACATATTATGCAGAGGTGGAAAGTTACGAATTACATTTACTCACGTTACTGTAATTGAATAGTTTTTTTGTGTACTTTTACTTTTTTGAGTAGTTTTTAAAATCTGTACTTTTACTTTTACTTAAGTATGTTTCGTTTAAAGTATTGTACTTCGCTACATTTTAAATCATATCCGTTACTGAGTAAAAAAATATTTTAAAAAAGCAAGGTGATAAAGACGCGCAACGGATGATTGATGGGCGGGGGAACGCGCAACAAGAACTGTTCTAGATGTATGATGCTGAGATGCTGATGTGTTAACACTTGTCCTCAACCTCGATCAGAAGGTTATTGTATGATGCAATAATAGATTTTCCACGACATCTATAGCTCAAAGTGCCTTATTTATTCTAGCAAAATCCACTTGAATCATGTTCAGTCATTTACATTCTTTTCTGTGTGGTTTCTGGAATACAACAAATAATAGATGCATTTAACATAAATTTACAAGTAATATACTAAAGTATACATTTAGACATTGCATGCATTTAATGAAACAAACCGTCAAATGAAACATATGTAGAACTGGGTGAAATATTCACAGATGGCCGCTAGACGGCGCTATTACCTCAGCAATAACCCAAATACCATCTAAAACAGATTATTGGGATACATCCAATTAAACGGTTGTAGTGGAGGACTTTTATTATGCTTTTATTTTCATATTATTATGTTTTATTTTTCATCCTATTTTTCATTTTTTAATTACAATCATAAGCTCATAAATTGTGATTCATATGGAGATCATGTTTTTCTGCTAACGTACAGAATTATGCTCTTTCTGTCTTTTGAGCAAAGTACAATGTCCAAGGACTTAAACATCATGTACTGAGAACAAGACATGCATTTTATGATTTCACTAGATTTGTGTTTAACTGTTTATGTTCTTAATCACTGACAAATTGAAGGTTATCTTCTAAATGACGTAGAAACTGATGACTACACATGTTTTAGCATCTTACTATAAATGTGTGTTCAACCTTGTAATCGGGGCTCTTAGGTTTTTAAACTTCTAGCACCACGGGGGTGAGAGCCTATTCTGCAGAATATATAAAATTCAGACAAAGAAAATTCTGTCGACAGTGTGTCTGTGTGATCCTTGACTTTGACTCTTAGTGAGTATTATTTGATGCGGCTAAAATTCCACGACAATAATGGCGACGAGGATGCGGATTCCACACTTGAAGACTCCAGAAGGTTTGGGAGAGACTGACTGATCACCCCTGAGACGAGAGGTCTCGGGCTCCGTACCCCAGGCCTAAGGGAAGGGAGAGTCTCAACCATTTCTGAAGTCAAAGCTGACGGAATCTGGAAAAGAACCGTTGTGGTGGCATCTGAATAGATAATACGGAAAGCGCTATTTCGTTCGTGACCATGGGTCAGGGTAATTCGAAAGGGAGTACAAAGTCAATGGATCTGGAAAATGGCGTGTATGCTCGAGTGATCAAATCAAAGGGCACGGGGGCGTTGGAAAGCGTAAAATCTGGGAGAAAAGGTATGATTTTCCTCCTAAAGGAACACTGAGTGTAAAAGCACTCATTTTATTAAGGGAAAATCATTGCGGATGACAGAGAAATGAGAGCACAGAGTAAGATAAAGACCAAGGACGAACTGACTCAGACTAAGTCAGAGCTAAACATTAAGCAAATGTTTTTCCTACATCAGATTCATTACATGATGAACCTAACTTTCTTCTTCTTTTTTTTCCCCTCCTCCCTATGCACCTGCACGTACCCCACCTGGGGTACATTTCCAATTCACAAGGGTACCGCTTCTGGACGATGACCTCCAACCCCCTCCACAACGTCGCCCTCCACCACCACCACCTGCTCAACAAATCGCACAGATACAACAGCCAGCACGACAAGCACCACCTTCTGCACCCCCGCCACCGCCGATGCAAGAACTGCCACGTGGACCAGAATCAGAGATCATCCACATCCTTGACAGCACTTTTGAAGAGGACAAAGATGATGTTCAGATAAAGACGGAACGGGAGGCAAGGCCTAAGGAAACAGCAGAGAAGCCGTTCACCAGAGAAACAGCTATCTTCAGCTTTTGCCAAGATAGGAGAATGGGCACAGCCACAACATAACAACGCAATTTCTCTTCGCAAGGACAACGCTCCCGAGAGAACGGGCAGCAGAGAGAATGAGAGAAGAGGAGAGGAGATCCGAAAGAAAATGTTTGCTGGTATTGCGGACAGAAAGGACATTTGAAAAACCAATGTTTCCATTTCCTGAAAACTAAAGGGACACCGGAATCCCAAGGGAGCGCGGGAAACCTGCCGGTGTGTAAAGAAAGGGGCGACTGAAGCCAGGAGGGGGAAGGGGAGCATCGTACGGAGGCGGGTAAGTCCAATCTTGTTTTTTCTGCGGTTCAAATGCCATATTATCTGCTTGCTGATTCTGATTTTTCTGATGTGTGTGATAGGGAAAGATATGCTCTGTGCAATGAAGAACTTGCTTTGCTTGAAATTGACCGAGAGGCATACTCTAAATTGCCTCTCGAAGAAATAATGGTTGAGGGACAGGCTCTGTTGTTTATGGTGGACTCTGGCGCGACTAACTCTGTCATACGCAAAGATGAATTCCCATTTGTCACCTTGAGTGGGCAGTTTAACTCATCTATGAGTGCTACGGGGCATATAGTGAGGGAAGAATTTACTGCTCCACTCTGTTGTATGCATGACGGTAACAAGTTTATGCATATGTTCCTTTTATCTGACGTGTGTCCGGTAAACCTCATGGGGAGGGATTTGATATGTAAAATGAATGCTAGCATCTTATGTAACAACCAAGGCCTGAACGTTTCTTGTTGGGATCCCAGAATGTTGTCTATGTGTGTGTCTCTGTTGTATGTGTATGAATGGGCCTTTCAGAGTGAAGAGTTGCATGCTGAAGGGAAGATAAGATTGCCACAAGCCAGCGAGGTCATTCCAGCCGATAACATGCATTGCACAGCTCATAGAAATGGTTCTCTGTAAAAACAGAAGGTTTGACTATAACCCATATATGCTGGAATGACTCATGGTGTGTGGCACTCGTTCAAATTAACAGAAAAGCAAGAACAAATTTTTGATGTTGAAAATTCGGTACCCCATGTTTCCATTGCAAAAAAT
The DNA here is from genome assembly GCF_030506205.2 of Paramisgurnus dabryanus. Taxonomy (NCBI): domain Eukaryota; kingdom Metazoa; phylum Chordata; class Actinopteri; order Cypriniformes; family Cobitidae; genus Paramisgurnus; species Paramisgurnus dabryanus. Next base: position 16,180,893 of record NC_133339.1, on the reverse strand, counting down.
ACCAGTCAGCCATGGGAAAAAGCAGGTGAAGCAGGCTGTTGATTGGGAAATGTTGTCAGAAAACGTGCAGTTCTCAGAGCAGATAACAGCACACAGGAGAAGTTGTGTTTCTTTTTTCATTGCTTAGAGAGAGAGAGTTATAATACAGAAAGCTGTTTCTGCAGATTCAAATTTACAAAACATTTTGCCAGCACACATGACGTGTGCTAGTATTGATTTACCGCAACAAGTTCTTGACAAAGTACCTGATTACCTGTGGGCTAAAAATAAATATGATGTGGGTTTGATTAATACCCTCTGAAAAGGGAGGCGCGTGAGGGAATAAGGCCAGTATTTGAGGCCTTATTGGAGAAAGGGATAATTGTTCCCTGCCCACACTCACCTGTAAGAACACCCATATTTCCTGTACAAAAGGTCAGGGATGCAGGTCAGCCCACAGAGTGGAGGTTTGTTCAAGATCTCCAAGCAGGAAATGCTGTGGTACAAGCAAGGGCATGTCACGTGCCAAACCCTTACACAATTCTCTCACAGATACCAGCTGATGGCCAGTGGTTTTCAGTGTAGTGGATATTTCAAGTGCATTTTTCAGAGTTCCTGTCCATTCTGATAGCCAGTTTTGGTTTGATTTTACATTTAAGGGGTATAGCGAGAGTCGCACTATTTACAAACTCTGCATTGCATTGTTCATTACAGAAACTTGTGTTGGATGATGATGTTGCTTTATTGCAGTACGTGGATGACCTCTTGGTGTCAGCACCGACTCAGCAATCGTGCACAGACAACACCATACGGCTGCTTACTCATCTAGCTAAGGAAGGTCATAAGGTAAACCCTAATAAAGTCCAGTGCTCAGTCCAGAAAGTAACCTTTCTAGGATATGAAATTAAACCAATGGGTAAGTCTCTCTCTCTCCAAAGAGAATAGAGGCAATAGCTAATATACCAAAAACCCATCAAGAAACAAGTAATGTCATTTTTGGGCATGACATCATACTGCAGGACTTTTTATTGCTAATTATTCTGAGATGCAACAACCATTGCATAACATGATTTATGAGAAACCTTTGGCACCATCAGAGAAGGTAGAATGGACAGAGAAGGCTGAAAGGGCATTTGTGGAACTAAAACAGACATTACAGCAGGCACCCACTTTGGGGTTGCCAGATCCAAAAAAGCCTTTTATTCAAACTGTGGATGAAAGAAATGGCTGTATGACCTCTGTTTTGTTACAAGAACATGGTGACAAGTTGAGACAAGTTGCATATTTTTCAAGACGCCTTGAGGCGGTGGCCAGGGGCCTACCAGGATGTCTCAGGGCAGTGGCAGCTGCAGAGAAAGCTGTGCAAGCGAGCAGTGAGTTTGTGGGGTACGCACGGCTGCGTCTGTTGGTCCCTCACTCTGTGTCTCACATACTGCTCGAACAGCGCACATCTCACTTGTCTGCAGCAAGATGGCTGCGTTATTCCTGTGCATTGTTACAGATGTCTAATGTCACAGTTGAAAGATGTACAGTGCTAATCCCGGCGACATTGTTACCTACACCTGATGAAGGTACACCACATTGATGTTTGTCTGCCCTACGGGAAGTATGTACACCGAGGCCTGACCTTGCTGACACACCCATACCTAAATGCACCCTCACATAATATGTGGATGGGTCCTCTTCCAGAGATGACAGAGGTATGAACAGGGTGGGGTGGGCAGTTGTGTCTGACTTTGAAGTAGTGAAATCCGGATGCTTACCACCTCACAAATCTGCAAAGGTGGCTGAATTGCATGCACTAACACAAGCTTGTCAACTTGCTACTAATCAATCTATAACCATTTACATTGACTGCTGATTTTACTGACAGTTTCTCTCCTATAACAAATTTTACTCCTTTCTCAAATAGCTGTGTGCAAATGCAAAGCACACACCAAGGAACAGAACGTGATCTCCAGAGGAAATGCACGCACGGATGCGGAAGCATCTCTCATGACTACTAACAAAAACTTTTCTCTTACACAGATCTCCCAAGGAAATGAAGCTGAGACAGCCCAGGAGTAATTAATAAGAATGCAAACATTTTCTCTCCCAACAGAAATAGCTCTATGGAAATCGTGTGGAGCTACCAAGACTCCTGAAGGGATTTGGATGGGTCCAAATCAAAAACCTTGTTTACCTTAACACTTTTATTCCCATTTTGCTAGGTTGACACATGGTTTAGACCACGTGTCCAAAGGAGGAATGCTGACAGCCATGGCACAAAATTGTTTCACAAAGGGTTTTTCTCCTGTAGCACAGAGACATTGTGAAAACTGTCATATATGTCTGGGTAATAATGTTGCAAGAGGGGTAAAAACCGCACCTGTGGGGCATCCCATTCCTGAGGGACCATTCACACATGTAATGATGGATTACATTGAATTGACACCAGCAGAAGGTAAACGTTACTGTTTGGTGATGACAGACATATTTTCGAAGTGGACTGAAGCCACGCCCACCAAACATGCAGACAGTGCTGGGGTGACAAAAATGTTGTTGAGAGACATTATTCCTAGATGGGGAATCCCAAACAAAATTTCCAGTGATAATGGAGCACACTTCACTGCTCAGGTGGTGAAAGATGTGGGTAAATTTTTGCAAATCAATTTGACCAATCACTGCGTCTACCACCCACAAAGTAGAGGTGCAGTGGAAAAAGAGAATGGCACCATCAAGGCAAAACTAAGCAAAATGTGTGAAGAAACAAAATTGAATTGGGTTCAGTGCTTACCACTGGTACTCATGTACATGAGAATGAGGGTCAGAGACCGAACAAAATTTTTTTTTTTTTTTAAATACTTTTTGGAAGACCCCCACATATGGGGTGGGAACCACACAGGGTGACAGGTGATACCCTTCGAAATGAAAATGACATGTTGCAGTATTGTATTTCTATGTCTTCTATCCTTCAAAATATCTCAAAACAGGTTAAAGCAGCACTACCACGCCCCACAGAGGGACCTTTGCACAACATCAAACCAGGAGATTTCGGGTTGGTGAAAAACCTGAGGAGGAAATCCTGGAAGGCGAGACGGTGGGAGGGGCCATTTCAGGTTCTGCTGACGACTCACACCGCCGTGAAGGTCGCGGAGCGTGCCACCTGGGTGCACGTTGCCCATTGCCGGAGGGTTGGTCCTGGACTGCAAGGTGCAAACCAAAGGGAGGACGGCTAGTCGACTGCTACGGACCACTTTTTCGTATTGGTGGGAACCACAGATACCTGTATACTGCAAGTTTATACGAAGAACGACACGAGAGAACTGCAACAGCTCACAAGGTATTGGAGGACGACTCCAGTATTCTGGGTTTGGTTTGGACACATGCACACGACACCTTTAATGCGGGTAATCGACACGACGCTTGCAGCTTAATAACTGTAATTACAACACCAGCTTTGAGACCCCACATTAATTTAGACACTAAGATAATTTCATTCGAACAAGATAGCAGGATAGCTTGGCACGACTGCACCGTGTGGTCCTACCAAACCCGAACCTACAAAGGAAATTAATCAACAAGGGCTCACGACCCCAACTCTAACTGTGCTCAGGGCTCACGACCCCAACTCTAACTGTGCTCAGGGCTCACGACCCCAACTCTAACTGTGCTCAGGGCTCACAACCCCAACTCTAACTGTGCTCAATCCGGAATCATCAAGGGCTCACGACCCCAACTCTAACTGTGCTCAATTCCTTCAAGAAAACGAACTATTCTTCTTCTTTCAAAAATGAGGTTCATGATCATACTATGTGTGTGTGCATTTTTACTCTTGCAACTGCACAGAACTATATGTACACTATGGTTAAGGGTAATAACCAGAGCTACGTAACGATGACAGTAAATGAAGTTATGAATAAATCATAAAAAGGAGGAGTGTAGTGGAGGACTTTTATTATGCTTTTATTTTCATATTATTATGTTTTATTTTTCATCCTATTTTTTAATTACAATCATAAGCTCATAAATTGTGATTCATATGGAGATCATGTTTTTCTGCTAACGTACAGAATTATGCTCTTTCTGTCTTTTGAGAAAAGTACAATGTCCAAGGACTTAGGCTATGTTTACATTAATGCGTTTATGCTTTAAAACGCGTTACTTTTGCTACGTTTACGCCTTTCATCTACACTACATCACCGTTTTCGACCCTCATAAACGGATTCGTTCGCAAACGCTGAAGACCCTGTTTTAGTTTGAGAACTCAGACGTTGCTCTGAGTGTAAATGAACGAAGACGGAGTCTTATGTAAACGAACAGCTGATGTTAACGTGACAGCGCATCATTTTCAAAGTAAAAATTATTTTATTCATGTAAATGTTGGTTTGCAACGGAGGTTTTGCCAAAAATATTAAACATCTACCAACCAGCTATTATAAACGCTATATCGGATTGTTTTAACATCTATCCTTATATATAATGTCTGTTTTATATGAATGTTTGAGTGTTGTTGGGTTTAATGTGTTTATGTTTTGTTTAAATTTAGTTAGCTTACGAAAGATAGACTGTAATTTTAAACGCCATATAGGCGTTGCAAAGGCCAATATGAAGGGAGAATTGTAATGGGTCAGACATTATTTTCCAGTTTAATGTAAGTTTTGTTTGCTTCTTTAAAATGAATTTCGTTTCAGATAATTTGTCTCTTAATTTTAATCGATGTTTTGTTGATAAGTTTTGTGAATATAAATTAATAAAAACAATAAACTTAACGTCATTAATATTAATGCTCGTTTAGGCGCTTGGCTTTTAGCTATTTGTGTGTTGCTAGCGGAGGACGTGCACGGACCTTGCACACTTTTAAAAATTAATGCAATAAGCATTTCTGCTAGGCTAAAGCAATACTTCACCTCTTACTATGTTTGATTGAAGTTTGAATTTGCTGAAATTTATTTTTGCTTCAAGTTCGCTACTGTTTAGTACTGTTCACTTGAATGCTTTCTTTTTAAATCATAAAGACCTTTCTGTTTAGTTATAAAATCTAAATTAACCTATTAATCATAGTAATATGTTGTAGGGGGGAGATAGAACAGTATAAGTGTTTATGTTTTGTTTAAATTTAGTTAGCTTACGAAAGATAGACTGTAATTTTAAACTCCATATAGGCGTTGTAAAGGCCAATATGAAGGGAGAATTGTAATGGGTCAGACATTATTTTCCAGTTTAATGTAAGTTTTGTTTGCTACTTTAAAATGAATTTCGTTTCAGATAATTTGTCTCTTAATTTTAATCGATGTTTTGTTGATACGTTTGGTGAATATAAATTAATAAAAACAACTAGATAGAAAAGTTTGAAGACAAACTTTATGTTGGCTTGACAAAGCCTAGCCTGAACGTTTAAAACAGATTGAGAGAAATTTAAAACAAGTTTAGTTTGGTATTATAACATTCCGTAAACATGATACCAAAAGTTACCATGTTAGCATGTTTAGCACTAAGTTAGCATGATGCTAACATGAATTAACATGAAGCTAGCATGATGCTAAAATGAATTAACATGAAGCTAGCATGATGCTAACATGAATTAGCATGAAGCTAACATGAATTAGCATGAAGCTAACATGAATTAGCATGAAGCTAACATGAATTAGCATGAAGCTAACATGAATTAGCATGAAGCTAACATGATGCTAACATGAATTAGCATGAAGCTAGCATGATGCTAACATGAATAAGCATGAAGCTAACATGATGCTAACATGAATTAGCATGAAGCTAGCATGATGCTAACATGAATTAGCATGAAGCTAGCATGATGCTTACATGAATTAGCATGAAGCTAGCATGATGCTAACATGAATTAGCATGAAGCTAGCATGATGCTAACATGAATTAGCATGAAGCTAGCATGATGTTAACATGAATTAGCATAAAGCTAGCATGATGCTAACATGAATTAGCATGAAGCTAGCATGATGCTAACATGAATTAACATTGTGCTAACATGAATTAGCATGAAGCTAGCATGATGCTAACATGAATTAGCATGAAGCTAGCATGATGCTAACATGAATTAGCATGATGCTAACATGAATTAGCATGATGGTAGCATGATGCTAACATGAATTAGCATGAAGCTAGCATGACGCTAACATGAATAAACATGAAGCTAACATGATGTTAACATGAATAAGCATGAAGTTAGCACGATGCTAACATGAATTAGCATAAAGCTAACACGATGCTAACATGAATTAGCATGAAGCTAGCACGATGTTAACATGAATTAGCATGAAGCTAGCACGATGCTAACATGAATTATCATGAAGCTAGCACGATGCTAACATGAATTAGCATGAAGCTAGCATGATGCTAACCTGATAAAGCATGAAGCTAGCATGATGCTAGCATGAATTAGCATGAAGCTAGCATGATGCTAACATGAATTAGCATGAAGCTAACATGATGCTAACATGAATTAGCATGAAGCTAACATGATGCTAACATGAATTAGCATGAAGCTAGCATGATGCTAACATGAATTAGCATGAAGCTAGCATGATGTTAACATGAATTAGCATGAAGCTAGCATGATGCTAACATGAATTAGCATGAAGCTAGCACGATGCTAACATGAATTAGCATGAAGCTAGCACGATGCTAACATGAATTAGCATGAAGCTAGCACGATGCTAACATGAATTAGCATGAAGCTAGCACGATGCTAACATGAATTAGCATGAAGCTAGCACGATGCTAACATGAATTAGCATGAAGCTAGCACGATGCTAACATGAATTAGCATGAAGCTAGCACGATGCTAACATGAATTAGCATGAAGCTAGCATGATGCTAACATGAATTAGCATGAAGCTAGCACGATGCTAACATGAATTAGCATGAAGCTAACATGAATTATCATGAAGTTAACATGATGCTAACATGAATTAACATGAAGCTAGCATGATGCTAACATGAATTAGCATGAAGCTAACATGAATTATCATGAAGCTAACATGATGCTAACATGAATTAGCATGAAGCTAGCATGATGCTAACTTGAATTAGCATGAAGCTAACAAGAATTATCATGAAGCTAGCATGATGCTAACATGAATTAGCATGAAGCTAGCATGATGCTAACATGAATTAGCATGAAGCTAACATGATGCTAACATGAATTAGCATGAAGCTAGCATGATGCTAACATGAATTAGCATGAAGCTAGCATGATGCTAACATGAATAAGCATGAAGCTAGCATGATGCTAACATGAATAAGCATGAAGCTAGCATGATGCTAACATGAATTAGCATGAAGCTAGCATGATGCTAGCATGATTAGCATGAAGATAGCATGATGTTAGCATGATTAGCAGGAAGCTAGCATGATGCTAGCATGATTAGCAGGAAGCTAGCATGATGCTAGCATGATTAGCAGGAAGCTAGCATGATTAGCTAACATGAATTATCATGAAGCTAACATGATGCTAACATGAATTAACATGAAGCTAGCATGATGCTAACATGAATTAGCATGAAGCTAGCATGATGCTAGCATGATTAGCATGAAGCTAGCATGATGTTAGCATGATTAGCAGGAAGCTAGCATGATGCTAACATGATTAGCAGGAAGCTAGCATGATGCTAGCATGATTAGCAGGAAGCTAGCATGATTAGCTAACATGAATTATCATGAAGCTAACATGATGCTAACATGAATTAACATGAAGCTAGCATGATGTTAACATGAATTAGCATGAAGCTAACATGAATTATCATGAAGCTAACATGATGCTAACATGAATTAGCATGAAGCTAGCATGATGCTAACTTGAATTAGCATGAAGCTAACAAGAATTATCATGAAGCTAGCATGATGCTAACATGAATTAGCATGAAGCTAGCATGATGCTAACATGAATTAGCATGAAGCTAACATGATGCTAACATGAATTAGCATGAAGCTAGCATGATGCTAACATGAATTAGCATGAAGCTAGCATGATGCTAGCATGATTAGCAGGAAGCTAGCATGATGCTAGCATGATTAGCATGTAGCTAACATGAATTAGCATGAAGCTAGCACGACGCTAACATGAATTAGCCTGAAGCTAGCACGACGTTAACATGAAGTAGCATGAAGCTAGCACGATGCTAACATGAATTAGCATGAAGCTAGCACGATGCTAACATGAATTAGCATGAAGCTAGCACAATGCTAACATGAATTAGCATGAAGCTAGCATGATGCTAACATGAATAAACATGAAGCTAACATGATGTTAACATGAATAAGCATGAAGTTAGCACGATGCTAACATGAATTAGCATAAAGCTAACACGATGCTAACATGAATTAGCATGAAGCTAGCACGATGTTAACATGAATTAGCATGAAGCTAGCACGATGCTAACATGAATTATCATGAAGCTAGCACGATGCTAACATGAATTAGCATGAAGCTAGCATGATGCTAACCTGAATAAGCATGAAGCTAGCATGATGCTAGCATGAATTAGCATGAAGCTAGCATGATGCTAACATGAATTAGCATGAAGCTAACATGATGCTAACATGAATTAGCATGAAGCTAACATGATGCTAACATGAATTAGCATGAAGCTAGCATGATGCTAACATGAATTAGCATGAAGCTAGCATGATGTTAACATGATTTAGCATGAAGCTAGCATGATGCTAACATGAATTAGCATGAAGCTAACATGATGCTAACATGAATTAGCATGAAGGTAGCATGATGCTAACATGAATTAGCATGAAGCTAGCACGATGTTAACATGAATTAGCATGAAGCTAGCACGATGCTAACATGAATTAGCATGAAGCTAGCACGATGCTAACATGAATTAGCATGAAGCTAGCACGATGCTAACATGAATTAGCATGAAGCTAGCACAATGCTAACATGAATTAGCATGAAGCTAGCATGATGCTAACATGAATTAGCATGAAGCTAGCACGATGCTAACATGAATTAGCATGAAGCTAGCACGATGCTAACATGAATTAGCATGAAGCTAACATGAATTATCATGAAGCTAACATGATGCTAACATGAATTAACATGAAGCTAGCATGATGCTAACATGAATTAGCATGAAGCTAACATGAATTATCATGAAGCTAACATGATGCTAACATGAATTAGCATGAAGCTAGCATGATGCTAACTTGAATTAGCATGAAGCTAACAAGAATTATCATGAAGCTAGCATGATGCTAACATGAATTAGCATGAAGCTAGCATGATGCTAACATGAATTAGCATGAAGCTAACATGATGCTAACATGAATTAGCATGAAGCTAGCATGATGCTAACATGAATTAGAATGAAGCTAGCATGATGCTAACATGAATAAGCATGAAGCTAGCATGATGCTAACATGAATTAGCATGAAGCTAGCATGATGCTAACATGAATTAGCATGAAGCTAGCATGATGCTAGCTAGCATGAAGCTAGCATGATTAGCATGAAGCTAGCATGATGTTAGCATGATTAGCAGGAAGCTAGCATGATGCTAGCATGATTAGCAGGAAGCTAGCATGATGCTAGCATGATTAGCAGGAAGCTAGCATGATGCTAGCATGATTAGCAGGAAGCTAGCATGATGCTAGCATGATTAGCAGGAAGCTAGCATGATGCTAGCATGATTAGCATGAAGCTAACATGAATTAGCATGAAGCTAGCACGACGCTAACATGAATTAGCATGAAGCTAGCACGACGCTAACATGAATTAGCCTGAAGCTAGCACGACGTTAACATGAATTAGCATGAAGCTAGCACGACGGTAACATGAATTAGCATGAAGCTAGCACGATGCTAACATGAATTAGCATGAAGCTAGCACGATGCTAACATGAATTAGCATGAAGCTAGCACGAAGCTAACATGAATTAGCATGAAGCTAGCACGAAGCTAACATGAATTAGCATGAAGCTAGCACAATGCTAACATGAATTAGCATGAAGCTAGCACAATGCTAACATGAATTAGCATGAAGCTAGCACGATGCTAACATGAATTAACATGAAGCTAGCACGATGCTAACATGAATTAACATGAAGCTAGCACGATGCTAACATGAATTAGCATGAAGCTAGCACGATGCTAACATGAATTAGCATGAAGCTAGCACGATGCTAACATGAATAATCATGAAGCTAGCACGATGCTAACATGAATTAGCATGAAGCTAGCACGATGCTAACATGAATTAGCATGAAGATAGCACGATGCTAACATGAATAAGCATGAAGCTAGCACGATGCTAACATGAATTAGCATGAAGCTAGCACGATGCTAACATGAATTAGCATGAAGCTAGCACGATGCTAACATGAATTAGCATGAAGCTAGCACGATGCTAACATGAATAAACATGAAGCTAGCACGATGCTAACATGAATTAGCATGAAGCTAGCATGAAGCTAACATGAATTAGCATGAAGCTAGCACGATGCTAACATAAATTAGCATGAAGCTAACATGAATTATCATGAAGCTAACATGATGATAACATGAATTAGCATGAAGCTAGCACGATGCTAACATGAATTAGCATGAAGCTAGCACGATGCTAACATGAATTAGCATGAAGCTAGCACGATGCTAACATGAATTAGCATGAAGCTAACATGAATTATCATGAAGCTAACATGATGCTAACATGAATTAACATGAAGCTAGCATGATGCTAACATGAATTAGCATGAAGCTAACATGAATTATCATGAAGCTAACATGATGCTAACATGAATTAGCATGAAGCTAGCATGATGCTAACTTGAATTAGCATGAAGCTAACAAGAATTATCATGAAGCTAGCATGATGCTAACATGAATTAGCATGAAGCTAGCATGATGCTAACATGAATTAGCATGAAGCTAGCATGATGCTAACATGAATTAGCATGAAGCTAGCATGATGCTAACATGAATTAGCATGAAGCTAGCATGATGGTAACATGAATTAGCATCAAGCTAGCATGATGCTAACATGAATAAACATGAAGCTAGCATGATGCTAACATGAATTAGCATGAAGCTAGCATGATGCTAACATGAATTAGCATGAAGCTAACATGATGATAGCATGATTAGCATGAAGCTAGCATGATGTTAGCATGATTAGCAGGAAGCTAACATGATGTTAGCATGATTAGCAGGAAGCTAGCATGATGCTAGCATGATTAGCAGGAAGCTAGCATGATGTTAGCATGATTAGCAGGAAGCTAGCATGATGCTAGCATGATTAGCATGAAGCTAACATGAATTAGCATGAAGCTAGAACGACGCTAACATGAATTAGCATGAAGCTAGCACAACGCTAACATGAATTAGCCTGAAGCTAGCACGACGTTAACATGAATTAGCATGAAGCTAGCACGACGGTAACATGAATTAGCATGAAGCTAGCACGATGCTAACATGAATTAGCATGAAGCTAGCACGATGCTAACATGAATTAGCATGAAGCTAGCACGAAGGTAACATGAATTAGCATGAAGCTAGCACGAAGCTAACATGAATTAGCATGAAGCTAGCACGATGCTAACATGAATTAGCATGAAGCTAGCACGATGCTAACATGAATTAGCATGAAGCTAGCACGATGCTAACATGAATTAGCATGAAGCTAGCACGATGCTAACATGAATTAGCATGAAGCTAGCACGATGCTAACATGAATAAGCATGAAGCTAGCACGATGCTAACATGAATTAGCATGAAGCTAGCATGAAGCTAACATGAATTAGCATGAAGCTAGCACGATGCTAACATAAATTAGCATGAAGCTAGCATGAAGCTAACATGAATTAGCATGAAGCTAGCACGATGCTAACATGAATTAACATGAAGCTAGCATGATGCTAACATGATTTAGCATGAAGTTAGCAAGATTTATTATGAAATTAGCATAAATCTAGCACGAAACTAGCATGAAGCTAGTATGACTTAGCATGGAGCTAGCATAAGGCTAACATGACCAAAAGACCCAACCCCCATGTCTCTATGATGTTCGGATCCAGAGATATAAGGCTTTGTTTATTATGTTGCTAGGGTGCTCATATTTGGTTGCTAGGGGCGTGGCTTAATACCTCAATAAGAATCCACTGAGACTGATTGGATGCCTGAGTAAAATGAGCCCACCCCCATGTCTCTGTGACACTGTGCTGCAAAGATATCCATCTGGGCATTTTATAATGGCAGTCTATGGGATATGTTGCTAGGGTGCCCAAAAATGGTTGCTAGGGGCGTGGCTTAATAGCTATGGGGCGATCCTGAGAGACTGATTGGATGCCTGACTAAATTGAGCCCACCCCCATGTCTCTACGACACTCTAAAGTGAAGATTTTCCATCTGGGACGCTTTTATTCCCTTATATGGGCATGTTCCCTGCCCCATTATAACTCAATGGGGAAATTTGGGTGCCTCTTACACCCCAGGGGTGAAACTTACACCCCAATGTGATGTATGTTCTTACAGAGCCTGCCAGCCTCTTCAAATGTGGTAACCCACAAGTTTCTACAAATTTCTCGCTTGCAGCTATGACCCGTCAAAGTTTGTCGCAATGTTAAGTCAATGGAAAATTTGAGGTGTTTGAGCGCCCCGTTTAGGAATTCGGTAGGTCCCATAAGTTAGAAAAGTCATAGCAACAATCTACGTACCAGTCTTAAAAGTTTTGTAAAGTTTTGTGGGTGTAGCTTGAAAGCTCTAGGAGGAGTTACTGTGAGAAAAAGTTTGTACCAGAAGAATAATAATAATAATAATAACTAGATAGGTACATTTCCTGAAGAAAATGTGAAGTGGTGCTTGCCGTGGCAAAATTCTCGGGACAATATATGATTATACTCCAACCCAAAAGTAAAACGTTCCAACCCCCGTGTCTCTATGAGGTTTTGATGCAGAGATATAAGGCTTTGTTTATGCGGTTGCTAGGGTACTGTATTTGGTTGCTATGGAAAAATTTGGCATCCACTAGTGATTACACTCAGAGTCACGAGTTAAACGGTCCAACCCCCGTGTCTCTACGATGTTCTGATGCGGAGATATAAGGCTTTGTTTACACTGTTGCTAGGGTACTGTATTTGGTTGTTAGGGAAAAAATTGGCATCCACTAGTGATTACATGCCGAGTCACGAGTAAAACGGTCCAACCCCCGTCTCTCTACGATGTTCTGATGCGGAGATATAAGGCTTTGTTTACACTGTTGCTAGGGTACTGTATTTGGTTGCTAGGGAAAAAATTGGCATCCACTAGTGATTACACTCTGATTCGCGAGTCAAACGGTCCAACCCCCGTGTCTCTACGATGTTCTGATGCGGAGATATAAGGCTTTGTTTACTCTGTTGCTAGGGTACTGTATTTGGTTGCTTGGGAAAAAATTGGCATCCACTAGTGATTACACTCTGATTCACGAGTCAAACGGTCCAACCCCCGTGTCTCTACGATGTTCTGATGCGGAGATATAAGGCTTTGTTTACTCTGTTGCTAGGGTACTGTATTTGGTTGCTAGGGAAAAAATTGGCATCCCATAATGATTACACCCTGAGTCACGAGTCAAACGGTCCAACCCCCGTGTCTCTACGATGTTCTGATGCGGAGATATAAGGCTTTGTTTACTCTGTTGCTAGGGTACTGTATTTGGTTGCTAGGGAAAAAATTGGCATCCCATATTGATTACACTCCGAGTCACGAGTCAAACGGTCCAACCCCCGTGTCTCTACGATGTTCTGATGCGGAGATATAAGGCTTTGTTTACTCTGTTGCTAGGGTACTGTATTTGGTTGCTAGGGAAAAAATTGGCATCCCATAATGATTACACTCTGAGTCACTAGTCAAACGGTCCAACCCCCGTGTCTCTACGATGTTCTGGTGCGGAGATATAAGGCTTTGTTTACTCTGTTGCTAGGGTACTGTATTTGGTTGCTAGGGAAAAAAAAGGCATCCCATAATGATTACACTCTGAGTCACGAATCAAACGGTCCAACCCCCGTGTCTCTACGATGTTCTGATGCGGAGATATAAGGCTTTGTTTACTCTGTTGCTAGGGTACTGTATTTGGTTGCTAGGGAAAAAATTGGCATCCCATAATGATTACACTCCGAGTCACGAGTCAAACGGTCCAACCCCCGTGTCTCTACGATGTTCTGATGCGGAGATATAAGGCTTTGTTTACTCTGTTGCTAGGGTACTGTATTTGGTTGCTAGGGAAAAAATTGGCATCCCATAATGATTACACTCCGAGTTACGAGTCAAACGGTCCAACCCCCGTGTCTCTACGATGTTCTGATGCGGAGATATAAGGCTTTGTTTACTCTGTTGCTAGGGTACTGTATTTGGTTGCTAGGGAAAAAATTGGCATCCCATAATGATTACACTCCGAGTCACGAGTCAAACGGTCCAACCCCCGTGTCTCTATGATGTTCTGATGCGGAGATATAAGGCTTTGTTTACTCTGTTGCTAGGGTACTGTATTTGGTTGCTAGGGAAAAAATTGGCATCCCATAATGATTACACTCTGAGTCACTAGTCAAACGGTCCAACCCCCGTGTCTCTATGATGTTCTGATGCAGAGATATAACTGTTTGAATTTTATGTTGCTAGGGTGCTCAAAAGTGGTTGCTAGGGGCGTGGCTTAAAAGCTTTGGGAATATCCTGATAGACTGATTGGATGTCTGAGTAAAATGAGCCCACCCCCTTGTCTTTACGACATTGTAAAGCAAAGATATCCCATCTGGAACTTTTTTATTCCCTTAAATGGGCATGTTTCCTGCCCCATTATAAGTCAATGGGAAAATTTGGGTGCCTTCTACACCCCAGGGGTACAACTTACACCCCATTGTGATCCATGTTCTTACAGAGTCTACCACCCTCTTCAAATAATGTAACCCACATGTTTTTACAAAATTCTCGCTCGTACCTATGACCCGTCAAAGTTTTTGCAATGTTAAGTCTATGGGATTTTCCCCCATTGACTTTTCATTGGGGCACTTTTGGGCGCCTCTTACACCCCAGGGGTACAACTTACACCCCAATGTGATGTATGTTCTTACAGAGTCTACCACCCTCTTCAAATGTTGTAACCCACATGTTTCTACAAAATCCTCGAGCGGAGCTATGACTCGTCAAAGTTGGGCGCAATGTTAAGTCAATGGGATTTTTTAGGTGGTTTTTCGCCCCCCTTTCGGAAATCCTGCACCCGATCGCTTATAAAAGTCATAGCACACCTCTCCTCAATAAGCCGGTCGATTTGAGCCCTCTTTCATGGGTCTACGACAAACCGTGCGGGACGAGTTAGGTGCCGAAAAAACGTGCAGATGTAAGAATAAAATATAACTAGATAGAAAAGTTTGAAGACAAACTTTATGTTGGCTTGACAAAGCCTAGCCTGAACGTTTAAAACAAATTGAGAGAAATTTAAAACAAGTTTAGTTTAGGATTAAAACTTTCCGTAAACATGATACCAAAAGTTACCATGTTAGCATGTTTAGCACTAAGTTAGCATGATGCTAACATGAATTAGCATGAAGCTAGCATGATGCAAACATGAATTATCATGAAGCTAGCATGATGCTAACATGAATTAACATGAAGCTAACATGAATAAGCATGAAGCTAGCATGATGCTAACATGAATTAGCATGAAGCTAGCACGATGCTAACATGAATAAGCATGAAGTTAGCACGAAGCTAACATGAATTAGCATGAAGCTAGCACGATGTTAACATGAATAAGCATTAAGCTAGCACGATGCTAACATGAATTAGCATGAAGCTAGCACGATGCTAACATGAATTAGCATGAAGCTAGCTCGAAGCTAACATGAATTAGCATGAAGCTAGCACGAAGCTAACATGAATTAGCATGAAGCTAGCACGAAGCTAACATGAATTAGCATGAAGCTAGCACGATGCTAACATGAATTAGCATGAAGCTAGCACGATGCTAACATGAATTAGCCTGAAGCTAACATAATGCTAACATGAATTAGCATGAAGCTAACACAATGCTAACATGAATTAGCATGAAGCTAGCATGAAGCTAACATGAATTAACATGAAGCTAGCATGATGCTAACATGAATTAGCATGAAGCTAGCATGATGCTAACAAGAATTAGCATGAAGCTAGCATAATGCTAACATGAATTAGCATTGTGCTAACATGAATTAGCATGAAGCTAGCATGATGCTAACATGAATTAGCATGAAGCTAGCATGACGCTAACATGAATTAGCATGAAGCTAGCATGATGCTAACATGAATTAGCATGAAGCTAGCATGATGCTAACATGAATTAGCATGAAGTTAGCATGATGCTAACATGAATTAGCATGAAGCTAGCATGATGCTAACATGAATTAGCATTGTGCTAACATGAATTAGCATGAAGCTAGCACGATGCTACCATGAATTAGCATGAAGCTAACATGAAGCTAACATGAATTAGCATGAAGCTAACATGAAGCTAACATGAATTAGCATGAAGCTAGCACAATGTGAACATGAATTAGCATGAAGTTAGCACGATGTTAACATGAATTAGCATGAAGTTAGCACGATGCTAACATGAATTAACATGAAGCTAGCACGATGCTAACATGAATTAACATGAAGCTAGCACGATGCTAACATGAATTAGCATGAAGCTAGCACGATGCTAACATGAATTAGCATGAAGCTAGCACAATGCTATCATGAATTAGCATGAAGCTAGCACTAAGCTAACATGAATTAGCATGAAGCTAGCATGAAGCTAACATGAATTAGCATGAAGCTAGCACGAAGCTAACATGAATTAGCATAAAGCTAGCACGATGCTAACATGAATTAGCATGAAGCTAGCACGAAGCTAACATGAATTAGGATGAAGCTAGCACGATGCTAACATGAATTAGCATGAAGCTAGCATAATGCGAACATGAATTAACATGAAGCTAGCACGAAGCTAACATGAATTAGCATGAAGCTAGCATGAAGCTAACATGAATTAGCATGAAGCTAGCACGATGTTAACATGAATTAGCATGAAGTTAGCACGATGCTAACATGAATTAGCATGAAGCTAGCACGATGCTAACATGAATTAACATGAAGCTAGCACGATGCTAACATGAATTAGCATGAAGCTAGCACGATGCTAACATGAATTAGCATGAAGCTAGCACAATGCTATCATGAATTAGCATGAAGCTAGCACTAAGCTAACATGAATTAGCATGAAGCTAGCATGAAGCTAACATGAATTAGCATGAAGCTAGCACGAAGCTAACATGAATTAGCATAAAGCTAGCACGATGCTAACATGAATTAGCATGAAGCTAGCACGAAGCTAACATGAATTAGGATGAAGCTAGCACGATGCTAACATGAATTAGCATGAAGCTAGCATAATGCGAACATGAATTAACATGAAGCTAGCACGAAGCTAACATGAAGCTAGAACGAAGCTAACATGAATTAGCATGAAGCTAGCACGATGCTAACATGAATTAGCATGAAGCTAGCACGAAGCTAACATGAATTAGCATGAAGCTAACATGAATTAGCATGAAGCTAGCATGATGCCAACATAAATTAGCATGAAGCTAGCATGAAGCTAACATGAATTAGCATGAAGCTAGCATGATGCTAGCATGATTAGCATGAAGCTAGCATGATTAGCATGAAGCTAGCATGATGTTAGCATGATTAGCATGAAGCTAGCATGATGTTAGCATTATTAGCATGAAGCTAGAGTGATGCTAGCATGATTAGCATGAAGCTAGCTTGATGTTAGCATGATTAGCATGAAGTTAGCATGATGTTAGCATGATTAGCATGAAGCTAGCATCGTGCTAGCATTATTAACATGAAGCTAGCATGATGTTAGCATGATAAGCATGAACCTAGGATGATTATTATGAAGCTAGCATGATGCTAGCATGATTAGCATGAAGCTAGCATGATGCTAGCATGATTAGCATGAAGCTAGCATGATTTAACATGATGTTAGCATGATTTAGCATGAAGTTAGAAAGATTTATTATGAAATTAGCATAAAGCTAGCATGAAACTAGCATGAAGCTAGTATGACTTAGCATGGAGCTAGCATGAAGCTAACATGACCCAAAGACCCAACCCCCATGTCTCTATGATGTTCAGATCCAGAGATATAAGGCTTTGTTTACTATGTTGCTAGGGTGCTCATATTTGGTTGCTAGGGGCGTGGCTTAATACCTCAATAAGAATCCTAAGAGACTGATTGGATTCCTGAGTAAAATGAGCCCACCCCTATGTCTCTATGGCACTCTGGTGCAAAGATATCCATCTGGGCTTTTTATAATGGTAGTCTATGGGAGATGTTGCTAGGGTACCCAAAATTGTTGCTAGGGGCGTGGCTTAATAGCTTTGGGGTGATCCTAAAAGACTGATTGGATGCCTGAGTATAATGATCCCAGCCCCATGTCTCTACGACACTCTAAAGTGAAGATATTCCATCTGGGACGTTTTTATTCCCTTTTATGGGCATGTTTCCTGCCCCATTATAAGTCAATGGGAAATTTTGGGGGCCTCTTACACCCCAGGGGTACAGCTTACACCCCATTGTGATGTATGTTCTTACACAGCCTGTCAGCCTCCTTAAATGTGGTAAGCGACAAGTTTCTACAAGTTTCTCACTCACAGCTATGACCGGTCAAAGTTTGTCTCAATGTTAAGTCAATGGAAATTTTGGGGTGTTTCAGCCCCCCGTTTAGGAATTCGGAAGGTCCCATCAGTTAGAAAAGTCATAGCATAAATCTACGGACCAGTCTTAAAAGTTTTGTAAAGTTTTGTGGGTGTAGCTTGAAAGCTCTAGGAGGAGTTACAGTCAGAAAAAGTAGGGATCAGAAGAGGAATAATAATAATAACTAGATAGGTACATTTCCTGAAGAAAATGTGAAGTGGTGCTTGCCGTGGCAAATTTCGGGGACAATATATGATTATACTCCAGGCCAAAAGTAAAACAATTCAACCCACATGTCTCTACGATATTCTAATGCGAAGATATAAGGCTTTGTTTATTCGGTTGCTAGGGTACTGTATTTGGTTGCTAGGGACAAAATTGGCATCCACTAGTGATTACCCTCCGAGTCATGAGTCAAACGGTCCAACCCCCGTGTCTCTACGATGTTCTGATGCGGAGATATAAGGCTTTGTTTACTCTGTTGCTAGGGTACTGTATTTGGTTGCTAAGGAAAAAAATGGCATCCACTAGTGATTACCCTCCGAGTCACGAGTCAAACGATCCAACCCCCGTGTCTCTACGATGTTCTGATGGGGAGATATAAGGCTTTGTTTACTCTGTTGCTAGGGTACCGTATTTGGTTGCTAGGGAAAAAATTGGCATCCCATAATGATTACACTCCGAGTCACGAGTCAAACGGTCCAACCCCCGTGTCTCTACGATGTTCTGATGCGGAGATAATGAAGCTAGCATGATTAGCATGAAGCGAGCATGATTAGCATGAAGCTAGCATGATTAGCATGAAGTTAGCATGAAGTTAGCATGATTACCATGAAGTTAGCATGAAGCTAGCATGATTACCATGAAGTTAACATGAAGCTAGCATGATTAGCATGAAGCTAGCAGGAAGCTAGCATGATGCTAACATGATTAGCATGAAGTTAGCATGAAGCTAGCATGATGCTAGCATGATTTGCATGATGCTACCACGATTAGCATGAAGCTAGCATGAAGCTACCATGATTAGCATGAAGCTAGCATGAAGCTAGCATGATTAGCATGAAGCTAGCATGAAGTTAGCATTATTAGCATGAAGCTAACATGATTAGCATGAAGCTAGCATGATGCTAGTATGATTAGCATGAAGCTAGCATGATGTTAGCATGATTAGCATGAAGCTAGCATGATTAGCATGATGCTAACATGAAGCTAGCATGATTAGCATGAAGCTAACATGATTAGCATGAAGCTAGCATGATGCTAGCATGATTAGCATGAAGCTAGCATGATGGTAGCATGATTAGCATGAAGCTAGCATGAAGCTAGCATGATTTGCATGAAGCTAGCATGATGCTAGCATGATTAGCATGAAGCTAGCATGATGCTAGCATGATTAGCATGAAGCTAGCATGATGCTAGCATGATTAGCATGAAGCTAGCATGATGCTAGCATGATTAGCATGAAGCTAGCATGAAGCTAGAATGATTAGCATGAAGCTAACATGATTAGCATGAAGCTAACATGATGTTAGCATGATTAACATGAAACTAGCATGATTAACATGATGCTAACATGAAGCTAGCATGATTAACATGAAGCTAACATGATTAGCATGAAGCTAGCATGATGCTAACATGAATTAGCATGAAGCTAGCATGATGGTAACATGAATTAGCATGAAGCTAGCATGAATTAGCATAAAGCTACCATTATGCTAACATGAATTAGCATGAAGCTAACATGAATTAGCATGAAGTTAGCATGATGCTAACATGAATTAACATAAAGCTAGCATGAAGCTAACATGAATTAGCATAAAGCTAGCACGATGTTAACATGAATTAGCATGAAGCTAGCACAATGCTAAAATGAAGAAGCATGAAGCTAGCATTATGTTAACATGAATTAGCATGAAGCTAGCATGATGTTAACATAAATTAGCATGAAGCTAGCATGATGCTAACATTATTTAGCATGAAGTTAGCAAGATATATTATGAAATTAGCATAAAGCTAGCATGAAACTAGCATGAAGCTAGTATGACCTAGCATGAAGCTAGCATGAAGCTAACATGACCCAAACACCCAACCCCCATGTCTCTATGATGTTCGGATCCAGAGATATAAGGCTTTGTTTATTCCGTTGCTAGGGTGTTCATATTTGGTTGCTAGGGGCGTGGCTTAACACCTCTTGGCATTAACTAGTGATTACCCTTCGAGTCACGAATAAAACGGTCCAACCCCCGTGTCTCTACGATGTTCTGATGCGGAGATATAAGGCTTTGTTTATTCAGTTGCTAGGGTGCTCAAATTTGGTTGCTAGGGGCGTGGCTTGGGAGTGGCCAATGATGTGCCCAATTGTTACACGCCTAGTCACAAGTAAAACGGTCCAACCCCCGTGTCTCTACGATGTTCTGATGCCGAGATATAACTGTTTGAATTTTATGTTGCTAGGGTGCTCAAAAGTGGTTGCTAGGGGCGTGGCTTAGTAAGTCTTTAAGGATCCTGAGAGACTGATTGGATGCTTGAGTAAAATGAGCCCACCCCCATGTCTCTATGACACTGTGGTGCAAAGATATCCATCTGGGCATTTTATAATGGCACTCTATGGGAGATGTTGCTAGGGTGCCCAAAATTGTTGCTAGGGGCGTGGCTTAATAACTCTGGGATGATCCTGAGAGACTGATTGGATGCCCGAGTAAAATGAGCCCACCCACTTATCTCTACGACACTGTAAAGCAAAGATATCCCATCTGGAACGGTTTTATTCCCTTATATGGGCGTGTTCCCTGCCCCATTATAAGTCAATGGGAAATTTTGGGGGCCTCTTACACCCCAGGGGTACAACTTACACCCCATTGTGATCCATGTTCTTACAGAGTCTACCACCCTCTTCAAATTTAGTAACCCAGATGTTTCTAAGGAATCCTCACTCGTACCTATAACCCGTAAAATTTTTTGCAATGGTAAGTCTATGGGATTTTGCCCCATTGACTTTTCATTGGGCATTTTTGGGCACCTCTTACACCCCAGGGGTACAACTTACACCCCATTGTAATCCATGTTTTTACAGAGCCTACCACCCTCTTCAAAAGTTGTAACCCACATGTTTCAACAAAATCCTTGAGAGGAGCTATGACTCCTCAAAGTTGGGCGCAATGTTAAGTCAATGGGATTTTTCGGGTGGTTTTTCGCCCCCCTTTCAGAAATCCTGCACCCGATCGCTTATAAAAGTCATAGCACACCTCTCCTCAATAATCCGGTCGATTTGAGCCCTCTTTCATGGGACTACGTTAAACCGTGCGGGACGAGTTACGCGCCGAAAAAGTGTCCAGAAAAAGAAGAATAATAACTAGATAGGTACATTTCCTGAAGAAAATGTGAAGTGGTGCTTGCCGTGGCAAAATTCTCGGGACAATATATGATTATACTCCAACCCAAAAGTAAAACGTTCCAACCCCCGTGTCTCTATGAGGTTTTGATGCAGAGATATAAGGCTTTGTTTATGCGGTTGCTAGGGTACTGTATTTGGTTGCTATGGAAAAATTTGGCATCCACTAGTGATTACACTCAGAGTCACGAGTTAAACGGTCCAACCCCCGTGTCTCTACGATGTTCTGATGCGGAGATATAAGGCTTTGTTTACACTGTTGCTAGGGTACTGTATTTGGTTGCTAGGGAAAAAATTGGCATCCACTAGTGATTACATACCGAGTCACGAGTAAAACGGTCCAACCCCCGTGTCTCTACGATGTTCTGATGCGGAGATATAAGGCTTTGTTTACACTGTTGCTAGGGTACTGTATTTGGTTGCTAGGGAAAAAATTGGCATCCATTAGTGATTACATGCCGAGTCACGAGTCATACGGTCCAACCCCTGTGTCTCTACGATGTTCTGATGCGAAGATATAAGGCTTTGTTTACTCTGTTGCTAGGGTACTGTATTTGGTTGCTAGGGAAAAAATTGGCAACCCATAGTGATTACACTCTGAGTCACGAGTCAAATGGTCCAACCCCTGTGTCTCTACGATGTTCTGATGCTGAGATATAAGGCTTTGTTTACTCTGTTGCTAGGGTACTATATTTGGTTGCTAGGGGCGTGGCTTGGGAGTGGCCAATGATGTCGCAAGTTATTACGCTCTGAGTCACAAGTAAAATGGTCCAACCCCTGTGTCTCTACCATGTTCTGATGCGGAGAAATAAGTATTTGTTTATTCGGTTGCTAGGGTGCTCCAATTTGGTTGCTAGGGGCGTGGCTTGGGAGTGGCCAATGATGCGGCCAGTGATTACCCTCCGAGTCACGAGTAAAACGGTCCAACCCCCGTGATTCTATGATGTTCTGATGCAGAGATATGAGGCTTTGTTTATTCGGTTGCTAGGGTGCTCATATTTGGTTGCTCGGGGCGTGGCTTGAGAGTGGCCAATGATGTCGCAAGTTATTACGCTCTGAGTCACAAGTAAAATGGTCCAACCCCCGTGTCTCTACGATGTTCTGATGCGGAGAAATAAGGATTTGTTTATTCGGTTGCTAGGGTGCTCCAATGTGGTTGCTAGGGGCGTGGCTTGGGAGTGGCCAATGATCCGGCCAGTGATTACACTCTGAGTCATGAGTAAAACGGTCCAACCCCCGTGATTCTACGATGTTCTGATGTCAAGATATAACTGTTTGAATTTTATGTTGCTAGGGTGCTTAAAAGTGGTTGCTAGGGGCGTGGCTTAATAGCTCTGGGACTATCCTGATAAATTGATTGGATGTCTGAGTAAATTGAGCCCACCCCCATGTCTCTACGACATTGTAAAGCGAAGATATCCCATCTGGAACTTTTTTATTCCCTTATATGGGCATGTTTCCTGCCCCATTATAAGTCAATGGGAATTTTCGGGTGCCTCTTACACCCCAGGGGTACAGCTTACACCCCAATGTGATGTATGTTCTTACAGAGTCTATCACCCTCTTCAAATGTTGTAACCTACATGTTTCTACAAAATCCTCAAGCGGAGCTAAGACCCGTCAAAGTTCGGCCCAATGTTAAGTCAATGGGATTTTTCGGGTGGTTTTTCGCCCCCCTTTGGAAAATCCTGCACCCGATCGCTTATAAAAGTCATAGCACACCTCTCCTTAATAATCCGGTCGATTTGAGCCCTCGTTCATGGGACTATGGCAAACCGTGCGGGACGAGTTACGCGCCGAAAAAGTGTGCAGACATAAGAATAAGATATAACTAGATATTAAAGTTTGAAGACAAACTTTATGTTGGCTTGAAAAAGCGTAGCCTGAACAATTAAAACGGTTTGACAGAAGTTTAGTTTAGTAGGCAGTCTGGCATTTAGTATGTTTAAGTATAAAGGTAGCATGATAAGCATGAAACTAGCATGATGTTAGCATGATTAGCATGAAGCTAGCATGATGTTAGCATGATTAGCATGAAGCTAGCATGATGCTAGCATGATTAGCATGAAGCTAGCATGATGCTAGCATGATTAGCATGAAGCTAGCATGATGCTAGCATGATTAGCATGAAGCTAGCATGATGTTAGCATGATTAGCATGAAGTTAGCATGATGTTAGCATGATTAGCATGAAGCTAGCATGATGTTAGCATGATTAGCATGAAGCTAGCATGATGTTAGCATGATTAGCATGAAGCTAGCATGATGTTAGCATGATTAGCATGAAGTTAGCATGATGTTAGCATGATTAGCATGAAGCTAGCATGATTAGCATGAATCTAACATGATGGTAGCATGATTAGCATGAAGCTAGCATGATGCTAACATGATTAGCATGAAGCTAGCATGATGCTAGCATGATTAGCATGAAGCTAGCATGATGCTAGCATGATTAGCATGAAGGTAGCATGAAGCTAACATGATTAGCATGAAGTTAGCATGATGCTAGCATGATTAGCATGAAGCTAGCATGATGCTAGCATGATTAGCATGAAGCTAGCATGATGCTAGCATGATAAGCATGAAGCTAACATGATGCTAGCATGATTAGCATGAAGCTAGCATGATTAGCATGAAGCTAACATGATGCTAACATGATGGTAGCATGATTACCATGAAGCTAGCATGAAGCTAGCATGATTAGCATGAAGTTAGCATGATGCTAACATGATGGTAGCATGATTAGCATGAAGCTAGCATGATGCTAGCATGATTAGCATGAAGCTAGCATGATGCTAGCATGATTAGCATGAAGCTAGCATGATTAGCATGAAGCTAGCATGATGCTAACATGATTAGCATGAAGCTAGCATGATGCTAGCATGATTAGCATGAAGCTAGCATGATGTTAGCATGATTAGCATGAAGCTAACATGATGCTAACATGATGGTAGCATGATTAGCATGAAGCTAGCATGATGCTAGCATGATTAGCATGAAGCTAGCATGATGCTAGCATGATTAGCATGAAGCTAGCATGATGCTAGCATGATTAGCATGAAGCTAGCATGATGCTAGCATGATTAGCATGAAGGTAGCATGATGCTAGCATGATTAGCATGAAGCTAGCATGATGCTAGCATGATTAGCATGAAGCTAGCATGATGCTAGCATGATTAGCATGAAGCTAGCATGATGCTAGCATGATTAGCATGAAGCTAGCATGATGCTAGCATGATTAGCATGAAGCTAGCATGATGCTAGCATGATTAGCATGAAGGTAGCATGATGCTAGCATGATTAGCATGAAGCTAGCATGATGCTAGCATGATTAGCATGAAGCTAGCATGATGTAGCATGATTAGCATGAAGCTAACATGATGCTAGCATGATTAGCATGAAGCTAGCATGATGCTAGCATGATTAGCATGAAGCTAGCATGATGCTAGCATGATTAGCATGAAGCTAGCATGATGCTAGCATGATTAGCATGAAGCTAACATGATGCTAGCATGATTAGCATGAAGCTAGCATGATGTTAGCATGATTAGCATGAAGCTAGCATGATGTTAGCATGAATAGCATGAAGCTAAGATGATTAAGTATGAAGCTAGCATGATTAGCATGAAGCTAGCATGATGCTAGCATGATTAGCATGAAGCTAGCATGATTTAGCATGATGTTAGCATGATTTAGCATGAAGTTAGAAAGATTTATTATGCAATTAGCATAAAGCTAGCATGAAACTAGCATGAAGCTAGTATGACTTAGCATGGAGCTAGCATGAAGCTAATATGACCCAAAGACCCAACCCCCATGTCTCTATGATGTTCAGATCCAGAGATATAAGGCTTCGTTTATTATGTTGCTAGGGTGCTCATATTTGGTTGCTAGGGGCGTGGCTTAATACCTCAATAAGAATCCTAAGAGACTGATTGGATTCCTGAGTAAAATGAGCCCACCCCTATGTCTCTATGACACTCTGGTGCAAAGATATCCATCTGGGCTTTTTATAATGGTAGTCTATGGGAGAGGTTGCTAGGGTACCCAAAATTGTTGCTAGGGGCGTGGCTTAATAGCTTTGGGGTGATCCTAAGAGACTGATTGGATGCCTGAGTATAATGAGCCCACCCCCATCTCTCTACGACACTCTAAAGTGAAGATATTCCATCTGGGACGCTTTTATTCCCTTTTATGGGCATGTTTCCTGCCCCATTATAAGTCAATGGGAAATTTTGGGGGCCTCTTACACCCCAGGGGTATAGCTTACACCCCATTGTGATGTATGTTCTTACACAGTCTGTCAGCCTCCTTAAATGTGGTAAGCCACAAGTTTCTACAAGTTTCTCACTCGCAGCTATGACCCATCAAAGTTTGTCTCAATGTTAAGTCAATGGAAATTTTGGGGTGTTCGAGCCCCCCGTTTAGGAATTCGGAAGGTCCCATCAGTTAGAAAAGATATAGCACACTAAGTCAGACCAGTCTGAAGGTCCGTGGAAAATTTGGTGCATGTAGCTTGAAAGCTCTAGGACGAGTTAGTGTCGAAAATTTAGTCTCAGAAGAAAGCGGAATAATAATAATAACTAGATAGGTACATTTCCTGAAGAAAATGTGAAGTGGTGCTTGCCGTGGCAAAATTCCCGGGACAATATATGATTATACTCCAACCCAAAAGTAAAATGGTCCAACCCCTGTGTCTCTACGATGTTCTGATGCGGAGATATAAGGCTTTGTTTACTCTGTTGCTAGGGTACTGTATTTGGTTGCTAGGGAAAAAATTGGCATCCCATAATGATTTCACTCCGAGTCACGAGTCAAAGGGTCCAACCCCCATGTCTTCGATGTTCTGATGCGGAGATATAAGGCTTTGTTTACTCTGTTGCTAGGGTACTGTATTTGGTTGCTAGGGAAAAAAATGGCATCCCATAATGATTACACTCCGAGTCACGAGTCAAACGGTCCAACCCCCATGTCTCTATGACACTGTGCTACAAAGATATCCATCTGGGCATTTTATAATGGCAGTCTATGGGAGATGTTGCTAGGGTGCCCAAAATGGTTGCTAGGGGCGTGGCTTAATAGCTCTGGGACTCTCCTGAGAGACTGATTGGATGCCTGAGTAAAATAAGCCCACCCCCTTGATTCTACGGCACTGTAATTCGAAGATATCCCATCAGGAAAATTCTTATTCCCTTATATGGGCATGTTCCGTGACCCATTATAAGTCAATGGGGCACTTTTGGGCGCCTCCTACACCCCAGGGGTACAACTTTCACCCCATTGTGATGTATGTTCTTACAGAGTCTACCACCCTCTTCAAATGTTGTAACCCACAAGTTTCTACCAAATCCTCGAGCTGAGCTATGACCCGTCAAAGTTGGGCGCAATGTTAAGTCAATGGGATTTTTCGGGTGGTTTTTCGCCCCCCTTTCGAAAATCCTGCACCCGATCCCTTATAAAAGTCATAGCACACCTCTCCTCAATAAACCGGTCATTTTGAGCTATCTTTCATGGGTCTATGACAAACCGTGCGGGACGAGTTACGCGCCGAAAAAAGTGTCCAGAATAAGAATAATAAGAACTAGATAGGTACATTTCCTAAAGAAAATGTGAGTGGTGCTTGCCGTGGCAAAATTCTGGGGAACATATGATTATACTTCAAGCCAAAAGTAAAACGATCCAACTCCCGTGTCTATACGATGTTCTGATGCGGAGAAATAAGGCTATGTTTATCCATTTGCTAGGGTACTGTATTTGGTTGCTAGGGAAAAAATTGCCATCCACTAGTGATTACCCTCCGAGTCACGAGTCAAACGGTCCAACCCCCGTGTCTGTACAATGTTCTGATGTGGAGATATAAGGCTTTGTTTACTCTGTTGCTAGGGTACTGTATTTGGTTGCTAGGGAAAAAAATGGCATCCACTAGTGATTACATGCCAAGTCACAAGTAAAATGGTCCAACCCCCGTGTCTCTACGATGTTCTGATGCGGAGATATAAGGCTTTGTTTATTCGGTTGCTAGGGTGCTCACATTTGGTTGCTAGGGGCGTGGCTTGGGAGTGGCCAATTATGTGCCCAATTGTTACACCCCTAGTCACAAGTAAAACGGTCCAACCCCCGTGTCTCTACGATGTTCTGATGCCGAGATATAACTGTTTGAATTTTATGTTGCTAGGGTGCTCAAAAGTGGTTGCTAGGGGCGTGGCTTAGTAAGTCTGTAAGGATCCTGAGAGACTGATTGGATGCCTGAGTAAAATGAGCCCACCCCTATGTCTCTATGACACTGTGGTGCAAAGATATCCATCTGGATATTTTATAATGGCAGTCTATGAGAGATGTTGCTAGGGTGCCCAAAACGGTTGCTAGGGTAACCTTACACCCCATTGTGGGGGACGTCCTGACAGAGTCTAGCACCCTCTTCAATTTTAGTAACCCACATGTTTCTATGAAATCCTCACTTGGACTTGTGACCCGTCAAATTTTTTTCACAATGTTAGTCTATGGGATTTTCGCCCCATTGACTTTCCATTAGGGCACTTTTGGGCACCTCTTACACCCCAGGGGTACAACTTTCACCCCAATGTGATGTATGTTCTTAAAGAGCCTACCACCCTCTTCAATGGCTGTAACCCACATGTTTCTACAAAATCCTCGAGTGGAGCTATGACCTGCCAAAGTTCGACGCAATGTTAAGTCAATGGGACGTTTTCGGGAGGTTTTTCGCGCCCCTTTCGGAAATCCTGCACCCGATCGCTTATAAAAGTCATAGCACACCTCTCCTCAATAATCCGGTCGATTTGAGCCCTCTTTCATGGCACTACGGCAAAACGTGCGAGACGAGTTACGCGCCGAAAAAGTGTCCAGAAAAAGAAGAATAATAATAATATCTTTGACGAATAATAATAGTGATGCTTTGCATAAATGCAAGCACCACTAATAAGTATGAGCAATAGTAATAGTGATGCCTTGCATAAATGCAAGCACCACTAACTAGATAGGTACATTTCCTGAAGAAAATGTGAAGTGGTGCTTGCCGTGGCAAAATTCCCGGGACAATATATGATTATACTCCAACCCAAAAGTAAAATGGTCCAACCCCCGTGTCTCTACGATGTTCTGATGTGGAGATATAAGGCTTTGTTTAATCTGTTGCTAGGGTACTGTATTTGGTTGCTAGGGAAAAAATTGGCATCCCATAATGATTACACTCTAAGTCACGAGTCAAACGGTCCAACCCCCGTGTCTCTATAATGTTCTGGTGCGGAGATATAACTGTTTGAATTTTATGTTGCTAGGGTGCTCAATAGTGGTTGCTAGGGGCGTGGCTTAATACCTATGTAAGGATCCTGAGAGATTGATTGGATGCCTGAGTAAAATGAGCCCACCCCCATGTCTCTACGACACTGTAAAGCAAAGATATCCCATCTGGAACTGTTTTATTCCCTTATATGGGCATGTTTCCTGCCCCATTATAAGTCAATGGGAATTTTCGGGTGCCTCTTACACCCCAGGGGTACAACTTACACCCCATTGTGATGTATGTTCTTACAGAGCCTACCACCCTCTTCAGATGTTATAACCCACATGTTTCTACAAAATCCTCGAGCGGAGCTATGACTTGTTAAATTTGGGCCCAATGTTAAGTCAATGGGATTTTTCGGGTGGTTTTTCGCCCCCCATTCGGAAATCCTGCACCCGATCCCTTATAAAAGTCATAGCAGACGTGTCCTCAATAAGCCGGTCATTTTGAGCCCTGTTTCATTGGTCTACGACAAACCGTGTGGGACGAGTTACACGCCGAAAAAGTGTCCAGATATAAGAATAAATAAATAAAGATATAATAAGTATGAGCAATAATAATAGTGATGCCTTGCATAAATCAGGGGTGTCAAACTCATTTTAGGCTGTGGGCCGGATGGTAAATAACGCCATGAAGTGCGGGCCGGATAATTTTTTTAAACCTTAGTGTGCTGATAATTGTGTTAAAATTAACTTAACAAACCAATTAATTAGTTTGTTTAGCAAGAAAACCAGAGAAACACACAGCTCTGTGAAAACTACATTTCATAAGGTCACACTCGTACTGTATATTATACACACAAATTTACATCTGAACAAAACCCACTGGCCTTATAGGTTGAAAAGCTTTAATTTAACTTCTTTTGCCTCAATGCCAAAATTATTTATAAACCATTCACTTTTCTTTGGAATATATTTGTAATGAGAACAGTCATTTAGAAAATGCTAGATGGGGCAGTGGCCCAAACCAAAAATGGCACTATGGGTGGTGGTACTATTATTATGGTTTTAATAAAGTATTATAAATATTATGTATTATATTACTAGCATCAACTTAGACAAGTGATTATAATGGGAATTATAATAAGAATTAAAGTGTGACAATCTGCTAAATATTCAATATGATTTACCTGCTGGCTTGATGGAGCTTTGAATCCATGTTTGCAATGTTGAACTGCTGCTAAAAGCCTCTCTTTCCGTTCTCTGTCGTTATTTTGTGAAGGCATTGGTGTTTTTTTTATTTTTTGTCTACAAAGTGTGCCAACAACAGCAAATTTAGTGTTTATATTAACTTAGATCTGATCGGGAACATTAAATCGATTAGACAAGCATTGCAACGTTAAAGGTGACATAGAATGATTGAACGGGGTATTTATCCTTGTTCTGTGATGTGACATGTAGACAAAAAAGTTTTTGTTTGGGTCTGTAATGCCTTAAGCTTCCTAAAAACCTCTCTCAGATAACTCTATTAGGGTGGGGGATTTTAAACAAGTGGTTTTGCACCTATTTGGCTCCCCCTACTGGCTTAACTTGCAATCTCATTACTGATTGGCTGACTTTGCTGCCACTCAAAAAATGTAGCCAATTATTTTAAAGTGGAGGGGCAGTTAGATGCCTGTGATGTCATAAGCATCAGTTTTTTCAGATTGGGCCGTTTTCTGGCTGACATTTCTAAAAGAGGAATTTCTATGAGACTGAGATGTTTAGCATGTTTAGCACTTTTTATATGTTTTTGAATGTGGGTAGACTACCATTATTCAACAAAGACAAGGTAAAAATGGTTTTTCATTCTCTGTCCCCTTTAATAAGAATGTGGATATTTTGTTTTTGTTAGCTTGCTAAGTTGTTAGCACTTTTAGAACAATGACAACAAATCATTACCGGAAGAAATACATAAACATACTTACAAATTACTAATTCTGCGGTTTAACAACTGATAATGTAATGAATCCACCTGTTAATGCAACGAACTTCGGAAACTGTCGTCTTCGCTCTCCAGGCAGAGAGTGGACACAGAGATGCTGCGGAGCGGGCGAGAAAACACGAAGTGGATCACCGTAATCAGTGGATCTTTAGCGGAGCGGGTAACAATAAAACAGCAAGATTTTTGGGCACCGTGTTTACTCTATGTTCGCGTTTTGCTGTTTTCCGCAAGTCTCTCATATTAAAAACGAACTAGACACCCGCCTAAAAGGGTTTTTAAAATATGTATTTAATATTTAATAATACTGTATAAATCATCACGCGGGCCGGATGTTTGACACCCCTGGCATAAATGCAAGCACCACTAATAATAATAATAAGTATGCAAGATAGTAATAGTGATGCTTTGCATAAATGCAAGCACCACTAATTATAACTAGATAGGTACATTTCCGGAAGAAAATGTGAGTGGTGCTTGCCGTGGCAAATTTCGGGGGACAATATATGATTATACTCCAAGCCAAAAGTAAAACAATTCAACCCACATGTCTCTACGATATTCTGATGCGAAGTTATAAGGCTTTGTTTATTCGGTTGCTAGGGTACTGTATTTGGTTGCTAGGGGCGTGGCTTGGGAGTGGCCAATGATGTGCCCAGTGATTACACTCCGAGTCACAAGTAAAACGGTCCAACCCCCGTGTCTCTACGATGTTCTGAAGCGGAGATATAAGGCTTTGTTTACTCTGTTGCTAGGGTACTGTATTTGGTTGCTAGGGGCGTGGCTTGGAGGTGGCCAATGATGTGCCCAGTGATTACACTCAGAGTCACAAGTAAAACGGTCCAAACCCCGTGTCTCTACGATGTTCTGATGCGGAGATATAAGGCTTTGTTTATTCGGTTGCTAGGGTGCTCAAATTTGGTTGCTAGGGGCGTGGCTTGGGAGTGGCCAATGATGTGCCCAATTGTTACACCCCTAGTCACAAGTAAAACGGTCCAACCCCGTGTCTCTACGATGTTCTGATGCCGAGATATAACTGTTTGAATTTTATGTTGCTAGGGTGCTCAAAAGTGGTTGCTAGGGGCGTGGCTTAAAAGGTTTGGGAATATCCTGATAGACTGATTGGATGTCTGAGTAAAATGAGCCCACCCCCTTGTCTTTACAACATTGTAAAGCAAAGATATCCCATCTGGAACTTTTTTATTCCCTTATATGGGCATGTTTCCTGTCCCATTATAAGTCAATGGGAATTTTCGGGTGCCTCTTACACCCCAGGGGTACAACTTACACCCCAATGTCATGTATTTTCTTACAGAGCCTACCACCCCTTTTCAAATTTAGTAACCCACATGTTTCTAAGGAATCCTCACTCATACCTATGACCCGTCAAAATTTTTGCAATGGTAAGTCTATGGGATTTTGCCCCATTGACTTTTCATTGGGCATTTTTGGGCACCTCTTACACCCCAGGGGTACAACTTACACCCCATTGTTATCCATGTTCTTACAGAGCCTACCACCCTCTTCAAATGTTGTAACCCACATGTTTCTATAAAATCCTCGAGCGGAGCTATGACTCGTCAAAGTTGGGCGCAATGTTAAAGGTGACATAGAATGATTGAACGGGGTATTTATCCTTGTTCTGTGATGTGACATGTAGACAAAGAAAAATTGTTCGGGTCTGTAATGCCTTAGAAGCTTCCTAAAAACCTCTCTCAGATAGCTCTATTAGGGTGGGGGATTTTAAACAATTGGTTTTGCACCTATTTGGCTCCCCTACTGGCTTAACTTGCAATCTCATTACTGATTGGCTGACTTTGCTGCCACTCAAAAAATGTAGCCAATTATTTTAAAGTGAGGGGGCAGGGACATGCCTGTGATGTCATAAGCATCAGTTTTTCAGATTGGCCCGTTTTCTGGCTGACATTTCTAAAAGAGGAATTTCTATGAGACTGAGATGTTTACATGTCTAGCACTTTTTGTATGTTTGTGAATGCGGGTAGACTACCATTATTCAACAAAGACAAGGTAAAAATGGTTTTTCATTCTCTGTCCCCTTTAAGTCAATAGGATTTTTCGGGTGGTTTTTCGCCCCCCTTTCAGAAATCCTGCACCCGATCGCTTATAAAGGTCATAGCACACCTCTCCTTAATAATCCGGTCGATTTGAGCCCTCTTTCATGGGACTACGTGAAACCGTGCGGGACGAGTTACGCGCCGAAAAAGTGTCCAGAAAAAGAATAATAATAATAAGTATGAGCAATAGTAATAGTGATGCCTTGCATAAATGCAAGCACCACTAATAAGTATGCAAGATAATAATAGTGATGCCTTGCATAAATGCAAGCACCACTAATAATAATAATAAATATGAGAAATAGTAATAGTGATGCCTTGCATAAATGCAAGCACCACTAATAAGTTTAAATAGCATTTCAGTAAGTTGGCTTTCTCAAGCCAACTTAATAATAAGTTTAAATACAATATCAGTATGTTGGCTTTGTCAAGCCAACATAATAATAATAATTTTTGCAATAGTAATAGTGATGCCTTGCATAAATGCAAGCACCACTAATAATAAGCTTAGATCGAAGAACAGTATGTTGGCTTTGTCAAGTCAACATAATAAACTCAACGTCATTAATATAATGCTCGTTTAGGCGCTTGCGCTTTTAGCTATTTGTGTGTTGCTAACGGAGGAAGTGCACGGACCTCGCACACTTTTAAAAATTAATTTCTGGTAGACTAAAGCAATACTTCACCTCTTACTATGCTTGATTGAAGTTTGCATTTGCTGAAATTTATTTTTGCTTCAAGTTTGCTACTGTTTAGTACTGTTCACTTGAATGCTTTCTTTTTAAATCATAAAGACCTTTCTGTTTAGTTATAAAATCAAAATTAACCTATTATTCATATTAATATGTTGTAGGGGGGAAATAGAACAGTATAAGACTTTCCCAAACACATTTTTATAGGTTCAAAAATAGTGTCTGTTATAGTTGCCAGCAAATGGACCCATGTATGACTTTTTGTCAATATCGCACACCCCTAGGCTGCATAAACGCGCAAAGGTAAGCTATTATTAGAGTAATAAGTTATTTCACACTTTTATGCGCATGCCCAGTTACGTGATTGG
Organism: Paramisgurnus dabryanus; assembly: GCF_030506205.2. Taxonomy (NCBI): domain Eukaryota; kingdom Metazoa; phylum Chordata; class Actinopteri; order Cypriniformes; family Cobitidae; genus Paramisgurnus; species Paramisgurnus dabryanus. Next base: position 16,146,452 of record NC_133339.1, on the reverse strand, counting down.
TCATGTTTCATGCGTTTATGGTGGTGTATAGTGTGGATGAAGATTCTTTTTAAAATCCAATATAAACGAGGATCGTTTTCATTTTAAAATGCCGTTTTAAAACGCAAATGCTCTAATGTAAACATGGCCTTAAACATCATGTACTGAGAACAAGACATGCATTTTATGATTTCACTAGATTTGTGTTTAACTGTTTATGTTCTTAATCACTGACAAATTGAAGGTTATCTTCTAAATGACGTAGAAACTGATGACTACACATGTTTTAGCATCTTACTATAAATGTGTGTTCAACCTTGTAATCGGGGCTCTTAGGTTTTTAAACTTCTAGCACCACGGGGGTGAGAGCCTATTCTGCAGAATATATTAAATTCAGACAAAGAAAATTCTGTCGACAGTGTGTCTGTGTGATCCTTGACTTTGACTCTTAGTGAGTATTATTTGATGCGGCTAAAATTCCACGACACGGTATAACTAAATAACGTCTATATGCTTAAATGGTAACATACTAATTTAGCAACAAAACATACAAAGGATTGAATATTATGCTATTCATATGGGCGATTGGAACAATAAGCTAACTTGAAACAGTTATGCTTGTCATTACACATGACCGTAGATTAGTACACATATAAACATGATGCACAATTCTTAATGCACGTAAAAAACAATAATATAGTGTATCTCAAACATAAAGAAATATAACTTACAGTCTCAAGTACGCACACATCAGAACAAACAATAAACTGCCTCGTCCATAGCAACCGAACTATTCAGAACATGTCCGAACTTGTCTGGGCAGGTCCATAACTCCGCCCACATATTACGTCACCAATAAACTAGCAGGGTATTTTATACAAGAACCATGGAGACTGACGAGACAGGTGCGCGCTAATGCAGACCCGCCTCAGTTCAAATCTTATGAAAGAAACCCCTGGCCATATTTAAGCGACCACTCTCCACTGGATTCATGTTCTCGAGTACGAAATTGCAGACCCGGTTTTACCGCTCATTTGTACGACGCGTTTTTAATACAATGCGCATTATCCTCCGCAGTCTAGCAGCTTCGCGTCAAGTCAAACACAACTTCAGAACGTCCTCGAGAATGCGCAGGTCATTAGACATTGCCCAGAGAGAGAGAGAGAGAGAGAGAGAGAGAGAGAGAGAGAGAGAGAGAGAGAGAGAGAGAGAGAGAGAGAGAGAGAGAGAGAGAGAGAGAGAGAGAGAGAGAGAGAGAGAGGTCTGACATCAGGTACCCAGGTCAGGGAAGCTAGACGACAAGAAACGTGTCAAAAGTATGACATTGCACTCATCTCATTATATGCTCATTTAAACTAGATATATAGTTTAATAGAATAATGTATGTTACCAGCAATACATCGATTACAGCCTTACTATAGTGATTGTATTTACAAGCTGCTGACCACCTTCAAAAGTGCATAACTCACATGTAAAATCATTAAATAATTCCATAAATGTTTCTTAGTTTAAAAAGGCTTTTTATTTTATTAATTTTTTGTTATTGCACTTTAATTGTAAAGATGTTCAATTAAAAACAACTAGTTTGAGATTTATATTCCCTTGTGGTTTTTGAACTATACTAAAATCCTCCACCTCTCCACGCTGTAAAAAAAGTAACTTTTACTCTGAGTAAAGTTAAAATGATTTACTTTTTACTTTTACTTGAGTAGATTTTTAGACCACTAACTTTACTTTTACTTAAGTAAAATATTATTAAAGTAACTTTACTTTTACTTGAGTACAATATTTTAGTACTTTTTCCACCTCTGATAATATGTTTGGAGCGATTTGGTTCAATAATAAGTATCTCAGTCTTATTGGAGTTTAAGTTATGTGCCATCCAGTCACTAATATCACTAATGCAGTCTGTTAGCTTAGCAAACTGGTGGGTTTCGCTATTAAACACATTTGAAGAGATAATTTTATTTGTTGTATATTTTTATCAAGTGTTTATAGATTATATCTGTAAAATCAAACTTTTTAGGTTTTCTTAGGTTAGAATTCTGCCTGTAGTCATGTTAGAAGGCTGTGTCATTTTTGTCTTGTTTGAAATTGAACGTTTTCCTTAATTTAACTGTTGGATACAAGAATAGTCATGTTCTGTGAACAATTTGATTCATAGTGAAGGTGTAATGTAAGATGACCTACATGTTTATTTCTTTTCATTTGTGTTTTAACAGCCCTTTTCATTATTTTTCTGCACCCCATTGTGACTGCGAGCAGCAGAGTATTCTGCCTCCACTTTTTTTAAAGTCAGTGTGTGTTGATAATAAATGTTTAAACTAACATTGTGATATGATTGAAATATATATTTAATATTAATGTTACTGTAGGTGTAACTTTGGAAGTTGACAGACAAGAAAAGGAGTCAGATCCAAATGCAGCTTAACCATTTAATAACATAAACACCAAGGAACAGGAACAGGTACTGACCACATAACATCCAAAAAATTACTGATAAAAGACAATAAACACTACGGCTATTTATACAGAGTAATCAAGGACGACAAAACAATCAACAGGGAGCCAATGAACAAAAGAACTACAACATGACTACAAACATGGCTACAAAGGCATAACTTCAAAATAAGAGACTAAGGGCCAGATTTACTAACAGCACAAACCATTACTTTGGTGTTAAATAACAACTGTCTGGATTTACTAAAGATGTGTAGGATTTACAAGGCACTGATGTAGACTTTTATTCTCATTTATAATGTGTTTGGTGTTAATGTAGATTAAAAGTTCTCTTTATCCCTCATCTCTGCATTTTAAACCCGTGCGGGCGCGTCTTCTCGCGGTTCTGAGTGAGATGGGTTTTGTTTTTACCTGGGCTGCGTAGACCCATTGGTAGATTCAACTGAGCGCATGGTGACATTAAACAATTGACATGTCATGCAAATGAGCGTTTAAAACCCAATCACGCATTCTTTTCAGTGTACTATGGCTTTGTTAGCTCGGATTCCACACCCCGAATTTTCAGCTGGGATATCTGTTGTGCTGAACTAAAGATCAGCTCTGCTTATTTGCGATCCTGGTCATTATGGAAATCATATGTTGCGTGTTATTGTATTATTTAATTTGCACATTTTAGTAAATAACTTGCAAATATAACCACTTCCATCAACGTTTTTTTGGAATTGCGCTCTCATGCTAACTTGCCCTGTTTAGTAAATCTGGCCTAAGACAGGGGAACAGAAGGACAGGACTGTGACAGAGCCCTCTCCCTAGGAGACGCTCCTAAACAAAAATGACGGGAGTCAGAGGCAGGACAGCAGGAGGGTAAGCGAGCCAGGCCCGTGTAGAGGCAGAGGGCTTGGAGACCTGGGGCCTCATTTATAAAGTGTGTGTACACACAAAATGGGGCTGAAAACGTGCGTACGCCACTTCCCACGCAAAGGTTTGGATCTATAAAAAAACTTGATAGCAGAATGTGCGCACCTGTAAGCAAACTGTCCATGCATACGCACAGGGCCGCATTAACACTGTAAGGGGCCCCTGGGCTTTACCCTTTTGTGGGGCCCTTCATCCACCAGAATTACAGCCTACATTCACACAATCTTTATAATAACCCTGCTGAAAAAAACAGCATCAAACCAGCATGAGAATTATGCTGGTCTATGCTGGTTTAGCTGGTGGTCACCAGCATACCAGCACCAAAACACAACATATGCCGGTCTTGCTGGTATGACCAGCATGGGATGCTGGTGCTAATGCTGGTTTGGTGCTGGTATAGCTGGTGCTTACGCTGGTTTGGTCCTTGTTTAGCTGGTGCTAATGCTGGTGCTAATGCTGGTTTAGCTGGTGTTCACTAGCAAACCAGCACCAAAACACAACATATACTGGTCTTGCTGGTATGCTGTTTTTTTAGCAGGGCACTAAGTGCAAGTTGTCAGGCTTTTATTTTGCTGGAATAAATGCAATAACAAAATATTAAAACCATATCAGAATGCCCACAATATACACAAATATCACTGCATAACATATGCACATAGTTCTAGCTAGAGGTGACCCGAATAGTCTAAGATTCGATGCTTTGACAGGAGAAGCCTGATTCGACTACTGCACAGTCGAATCGTCGCATATGTGTTATAAAATGAGGATCATTTAATTTTGGCTGTATAAGAGTGCACATTATCTGATTTCACATATAACAGCTTTCTCCCAATATAAAAAATATACAGCCTATTATGATAATACTAAGTAAATAATGTGTGAAAAAGTAGCTTTCAATAAATATTTTTAAAGTCTGTTAATTGCCTAAATCCAGTGACAGGGCTACACGTCCATATCCAGAAACCATTGCAAAGTCTCTTTGTTTCTGCAATTTAAAAGACAAAACAGGCAATTCTATACTTTCGTTATTTTAAAATTTATTTTAATATTTCTTTGTTTTTATTTAATTTATAGATTATTTAGTGTTATCTGATTAAACTATTTGTGGCTTGTTTTATTCCCCTGCGCATTTAGGCATTTTGCACCCATGTTCTGCACCTTATTGATTCTGACTTCATTTTGTTTTTATTTTTTATTTATTATAAAGGTACATTCTGATCTAATTTAAGTTCTGTAAGTTTTGGATTGCTTTCCGTTGTGTCGATGTTACGCTGTTGCTTTGCTGTCACATTCAATTTAGCCGAACGCGCTAGGTGTTCTGCGTGATCATATTTAGGCGTTCATCAAACTAAACATCAAAAAACAGATTTTTTCGACAAGTATAAGTTTTAAAATGTATTTAAAAAGGTTGCTTAACTTGTCAAAAGTTGAGCTACAAAACAGGTAAGCCGTTTTTTTTTTCGGTGATGACACCGAATATAAATATCTCTACCGAATCTGACACAATTGTCTCTCTTGTGATTTAATAATATGGTCGGTGTTAACTTTCAAATGATAGAAAAGAGATTCCTGAAACAAATGTTATAAGAAACATCTGATGTTTCAAGTGAATACAGAGATGATCAAAGTGAAAGTAAGCAATCAGATATTTCTGTGCAAAATAATAAAGCATATATAGTGTCTATGAAATGATTAATCTCAGTGTTTTCTTGTTATAAATGAACCGTTTAAGGAATTGTATATAAAGCTTGTTTTTTTATAATTTACAGTAACAAATTATATGTAATTTCTCGTCTTTTATTTTCTTGCCACGCTAAATCTCAAAATGAAATAAGATCGCTGAACTTAGTCGTGGCTTCCGAGGCAGAATCTAATTTGTTATTTATTAGATTTAGTTATCAAAAATGTTTTGTGTAATATCTTTGTGTGCTGTTCTGTACATCTTGGCTTTAAAATGTTACGAGGAATTATTTAATGAATGTTTACACGTTGTCTTTCATATTAAGATAAAAACGCGTCCTCAGTTTCGTCTTTGTTCATCAGAAATGCAATAATGGATATTTCAGACAGAAATTTTAAAAAGCTCACTAATGATTGCAGGGTAGCCTACAGTAAGTGAGAGATTTTCTTGCGCAGGAACTGCATTCACGCACGGACATTCAAAGCAAAGCGATTAAGCATCATTTAAAGGGTATCAACTTTTTATAAAATGCGGTTGTTATTTTTTTCCGGCATCTCGGGGCCCTTTCCAGCCCGAGGCCCTGGGCTTAAGCCCAGGTAAGCCCATGCATTAATGCGGCCCTGCATACGCATATTCTGGAGACAGTTGATGGGAATTGGTGACACAGATGGCGAGAAAGTGAACTGAAATCAGATTGAAGAAAGTAAATACCGTAAAACTTCAAATAATAGCCGAGTCCCAAATAGACGCCTGTCTCTTTTAGACGCCTGGTGTGACGACAGGTTTGGGTAAATAAACGCCTGTCTCAAATAAAGGCCTGGCCTGTTTTTTAGTTTCGGGTTGTATTTAATCTTCTAAAACCCGTCAGATAGTCTGTTTAAGACAGTTCTATGGTGCAGATTGAACACGCTAAAGTTTTTTTTTGCTTACCGGTAGATGTCACGTGACAGACGCAGTCGTTCCATCATCACTATGACAACACAACAAGCTTCGTCGCCAGGATTGAGGTGATGATGACAGTAGCGAAGTGGCAATCGAGAGAGTCGGGACTTTTCCCCGTGGGCCGGTAGTGTTTTGAGGCCGCTGATAATAACCGGGCTTTCAGTCTTTTGTCATGCATGCACTCCCGCCACACATTGTATTTCTCACGCGGAAACACTATTTATCATATTTAATATGCTGCAGCGCCCAAAATGTATCCGGCCGCACTGCTCTCTCTCTCTATCAAGCCCGTATTCCCTAGAGTTCTAGTCGAGCGAGCCAATACAAAAAAAAAGAAAGAGGCTACACAATAGCCAATCAGAAAATAGCACTGTTGTATCTGGGTAAGATTTCACGTAACAACCAATAAAAAAACATATCCTTGTTTGCTTTATTTATACTCCCAATAATTTAAGACTGTTGTTATTACACAAACTAAATTGTTAAACACATTCAAATTAAAAATAAAACGTAATATGTGGAAACCTCCTGCTGTCATGCTGGAACAATTAAAATAAAAGCCTGTCTCTTATAGACGCCTGTCTCTTTTAGACGCCTGGTGTGATGATAGGTTTGGGAAAATAAAAGCCCGGGCTATTATTTGAAGTTTTACGGTATGACAAAACGATAATAAGTATTGATAACACACTGTTAGAATCTATGTCACGACACGGAGGGGAAGTGAGGACACAAATGCTGAGTTCGGAAAATAAATAACATTTAATGATAAAACTGAAATAATAACACGAGGAGGTAACAGGTAACAGGTAACAAAACACAGGAACATCCAAAACACAGGAACATCCAAAACACAGGAACATCCAAAACAGGGAACAGACATGGTTGCAATGACAATCTACCGGCAAGTGCACATACAACAGGCAGGGGTATATATACAAACAGACTAATGATACACAGGTGTGATGAGGCAGGTAATAAATTAACAAGAGTCCAGGTGACGACAATCGGAACAGACACAAAACATGACACGGACTAGCCGTGACATAACCCCTCCCTCTAAAAGTGGCTACCAGACACTCACTACAAGAACAAAAAACAAACAAAGTCTGGTAGGGTGGATCCAGGGGAGGGATGGAGAGCTTGGAGAACCTGACGATACCGGTGGCTGCCGGGATGAAACCACAAAGCAGTGCGCCGGCCAAACCGGAGCGACCCTCATGAGAACCGAGGCAGACGAATACCCCCAACTGGGAATCGCCGGGGATCCGATGCCCCGGGAAGTCGCGTCCCACCAACGCGGGAAACGGGCTCCCTCACGGCGATGACCACCCCGGGGAAACGATCGGGCGTGGTCTCCGTCCTGGGCTCCCAAGACGGGCACGGCGGTGGACCTCCGAGGGACCAGAGACGGCGACTCAACCGAGCGAAGATCGCCTGGGCCGATCCCCCTCCTGCAGGAGCGAGTGATCCCTCCAGGTGAGTCCCAAGAGACATCGGGGCAGAGCACGCCTCGATGTCACTACTCCCCCGCAACGAAATACTTGGGGAAGCAGCCCTCCCCGAACTCGCTGCGTCCAATGATGGCCGGTAGATTCTGTCACGACTAGTGATGTTAGGTTCTCGAACGAATCGTTCTTTTGAGCCGGTTCTCAGGAAGTAACCGGTCGAGCCGGTTCACAAATCGAACTGTATCGAACTTTAGTTTTGGGCATAGGTTCCGGGTTGATGACGCAGGACGCACAGCCGAAATAGCACGTCGAACTAAAAAAGAACCGAACGAAGATTGTCGATGATTGCCGAGGCGAGGATTGCCGATGATTCTGACGGATGAGTTGCTGACACTGCGTGTGGATCACAGAGGATTTGAACGAGCCATTCTTGTTTTATTAGTTTCTTGATATGCTTGTTTTATTAAAAAGCTTTAGTTTTAGTATGATTTATTGTGCATGCAAATCATATTGTAGTTGTTCAAGACCAATGAGTTTAAAAGACAAGTTTATTTATTCTTTATACTTACACATCCGCAATTGTGCACCAGTGTCTTTTAGGAATCTTATTCAAGTTGTAGGCTAGTCAAAACTGGTAATATGGCATTTACAATCCGCGATTAAAACTGTGACCACAAACATTACTAACTTGTGAATGAAAGGCAATAAATCAGCTATGCCTTCACAAAAACAACTTTTTATTTGAATGTTTTAATGTGTTGACACAAACGACTTTATTTGAATGTTTCATTGATACAAGTAATTAGAAAATAAATGCGTAGCAGTGTCATTTCTTGATGACGTCAGGAACCGTTGAATCGGCTTTTTGAACCGGTTCAATGAGCCGAACTGTCCGAAAAGAGCCGGTTCGCGGAAATGAATCGGACTTTGCATTACTAGTCACGACACGGAGGTGAAGTGAGGACACAAATGCTGAGTTCGGAAAATAAATAACATTTAATAATAAAACTGAAATAATAACACGAGGAGGTAACAGGTAACAGGTAACAAAACACAGGAACATCCAAAACACAGGAACATCCAAAACACAGGAACATCCAAAACAGGGAACAGACATGGTTGCAATGACAATCTACCGGCAAGTGCACATACAACAGGCAGGGGTATATATACAAACAGACTAATGATACACAGGTGTGATGAGGCAGGTAATTAATTAACAAGAGTCCAGGTGACGACAATCGGAACAGACACAAAACATGACACGGACTAGCCGTGTCAATCTAATTCTAAGCAGGTCTAGGAGTATGAGAGTTTCTTTTAAGTTTGTTACTTAGGTTGTTAGGTGAGGATCTGAGGTGAGCAGCAGAGAAATCTGATATCAGAGGATCATGAATTTTATTAGACATCCTTCACATTATATAGGATGCAAAAAGGAAACGTTAGTCACCTGGGTTATGTCTGGCACAATCTTGTGATCAACATATTGACGAATCCGTCGAGACAATAATTGTATGACTAATTAAGACAGCTTTGTGTTCAACCTACATAGGGGGAAGTAATACTAAAAACAGGGAAATAAGGTCTGACACATATTCCTAAAATATCCAACCTGCAGTTAACCAAAGGATATTTTCCAAACATAGCAAATGTAAGATCATTAATCACTGGGGAAAACTTTAACTGAACAGGCCAGAAAACAAACAGTGTGTTATACAATGGAAAAACCAGACACATAGCATTTCTATAATATGCATTGTATATATTTAACCTTAAAGACAGGATGAGCTTGTCATCAAAATATATGATTAGAGAAAATGCCACCCTGAAAAGGATTATCAAAACCATGTGAACATATAATGTGAATTAAACAGGATATATAGATATATATTTGGTTTGCTTACAAGTTAACTAGTTGGTGTGGGAAAGGTACATCTTTTAGATTCTTACAATGGCCCCTTTGATACACGATAGTGGATCACATCTGATCCCACACACCTATATCAGAATAGAAATGCATTCGCTTCATGTTTGAAAATCACAATTTGCATCACAGGTCATTTGGGTTCACCTTCTATGGTCCAGTTATCACTAATCCATTTACTCCAGATATATTATTTATGGCATGCACAGTTAATGTTACCCTCAATTTCTCACGGCATATAACAGGGTTATGGTACACATCTGGAAAGCACTGGTTTCATATGCTTTAAGAAATTACTTTTCCTAATTTGTATTAATCAAATTGTTACAAATAGCAGTTTCCTACATAACCCCTTTTTCCCAAGAAACCAGTTATCTATGTATTTTTCTATAAACTTTCAGATCACCATCATTCAAAATAAACATATACCACAGCATATGATCTACGAATCGCTTTTGCAGGGTTGGTTGTGTGATGGTTTCGTTGTCTTCCATTCTCTTTGCTCTGCTTTCACAATGTGCTCGCTGAAGATGATGAAAGCTTCGGTCACTGTACACGGTTCGAATCCTTCTGGCAGTTGAGCTTCCAGCAAGATCTCTCACTCGTTGTTCTCCGTTGATCTCCGTGAATAGCAGTCGTTGTTTGGGTTTGTCTCCGGTGTCCTGATCCATGGCAGAGTGGTGTTTCAGCCTCGAGGCGTGAATCCACTGCGGCTGATGATCAGTCAGAACCCCGGTCCTGGTGATTGCAATCACCTTGGCTGGGCCGTAGTAGTTTGGCTCTCCAACCCTTGTCGGTTTCAGACTCTTAATTAGAACACTCTGTCCGGGAGCAAAAGAATGAGTAGGGTTTTCTGAGGGGAGAGATAAAGAAACATTAGCACAGATAGAGTTCAATTTCTCGATTATGGACAACACGTAGTCTTCCTGTATCAGCTCCAGGTCACTTGGGGAAGAAATGCCAGCACGGCCTTTCACCCAAGGGGTGGAGAAAGGCCTGCCCATTAGTATTTCAAATGGAGACAATTATTTGGTTGAAGATTGAGTCATTCTTATTTTGGATAATCAAGCAGATAGCAAATCTACCCATTTCTTTCCCGTTTCTAAAGCAGATTTGGTTATCGTCTGTTTAATTTTCGCATCCGTTCTCTCTATGACAGCTGCTAATTGTAGGTGATACGGGATATTAACTCTTTCACCGCCAGCGTTTTTAAAAAAAGTTGCCAGCCAGCGCATGCGTTTTTCATGATTTTCACCAAAGTTTAATGCCTTCCAGAAAATGTTCTTCTTTAAATATATAAACATACAATATACCAAATGAAAGAACAGACCCTCTGCTTTCAAACAAAAAACCCGTTTCATCCTACCTTTAGTGGTTCTTTTGCAATCAGCTTTTGAATATGGGTAGGTTTTTGCAAAAACACCATATTTTGAGCAAAAAGCAGAGATAATTCAATTTTTGTGACGGACTTTTCATAGAGATCCCATTCAGAGCGATCTTTAAAACAGACACGGACATGCAGCAGCTTGCCATAGGGCAATACTTCCGGGTTTAAAAAGTTGCGGAAGGGCGCCACCTGGTGGATAATAGCGGTATTGCGGAAAGACGGAAAATCTCGTCATTGGCGGGGAAGCGTTTTCTCTTAATTGACGAGATATCTCGTCAATGGCGGGGAAAGAGTTAAGATGCCAATCAATAGACAACGCTTTAGCTAAGAGCTACGTTACTCTGGAAAAACAAAAGGTGTCCCTTTGTCAGATTCAATTGTTTTCGGTATGCCAAAACGAAGAATAATTTCCTTTTGTCAAAAATTTTAACTACAGTTTGCGGATCCTCTTTATGATAAAAAAGATATTTTAGATTTCCAATCGGCGACATGCGTGAGAAATCAATCTGATCATGTTAAAAAGGTACCTCTGGGTGTGGCAACACATCTTTTTTGTTTGTTGAGGCGGGTTCACTTTTGCACAGGTTAGACATGAGTTGAAAATCAAATTTGTTGGTTTTCTTTACATCTGCAATATAATAAAATTGATTTATTGCATTAGTCAACTTTTTACTACAGGTATGTGATAGATCATGGTAATATCTTATTAAAATTACCAGTCCCGTTTTTGGAAGTGCTACTCTCCCTTTCTTGTCTGGTAAACATCCGTGCTTGCTCCAATGTTCGAGCTCAGCCTGCGTCGGTTGACTCTGTACATTTTTTTATGTCAATATCATATATGTTAGTCACTTGCACAGCCATAGCAAGGTCTGTTTTGACATCATACTCAAATAGTCATTCAATTTGAGCTTGAGCTGCTGCTTTGGCAGCTTCCTCTTCTCTTCTTGTTTCCCACAGATCATTTCCTGATCCATGACCTTTTACTTTCACTATTGCCACTTCAGACGGTAGCTGTACTGCTTTTGTGAACCGTCCTATCAAATTTAAATGAAAAGGACTTACCATCTGTTGTCTTAAAATCTCAGGCTTCCCATGTTTTTACAAATTTTAGAGTAAACATATTTAGAGTAATCAATTCTGCAGCTTGTGCTGAGTTGTAATTTAGAGCAAAGGCTTCAATAACCTCACCAGTATCCAACACCACAGCATAACCACACAGGTAGACACTGTCGGATGGCTTTGCATATGAGCCATCCATATAGATCTGACCCCCCCACTAGGGGCAAGTCCATTTAATCGGCCCTAGAGGAACAGGAAGTGGTCAATTCAAAATGCAGTTATGTTTTAGATCGTGCTCAGTCATGTCTACCAGTCCCAAAACTCCCATAAAAAGTGGAATTAATGTTAAAAGTGGGCTGGATTGTTACATTTTTGGTTGCCAACAGTGTCTCATACCCAGGTTGCCTCTGTGCCGTCCTGTGTTGTGTAAAAATGTACCTACTTGATATAATGTGTAGAGTCATTGACTGTGACAGCCTCGTTCTCTCCGCCACCTGTTCAGACAGAACATCAGCAGCCACTGCATAAAGACATTTCAGGCATACCTGTAACTACATTATCTAGTTTTCTAAACAGATATGCCACTGGCCTATAAGTGCAACCTTGTTGTTGCCAAAGGATACCCAGAGCCACACCCTTCGCCTCTCGCGCCTGCAGGTGAAAAGTCTTTGCATAGTTCGATGGCCCAGAGCTGGGGCCGTAGTAATGGCGTGTTTCAGTGCCATGAAATGAGTCTCTGCTTTATCAGTCCAGCATCTCAGTGATGCAGGCGATGCCTTGTGATCAATCATACTCCGCAAATGTCTGTCATGGGCAGCACACTCAGGTTTCCATGAGCGACAAAAGTTTATGAACCCCAGAAAACTTTGGAGCTGTTACACAGTTCATGGGAATTTCATCTTCCGGATCAGTTCAATCTGATCTGTGGAGGGTTTTTTTCGAAGACCTGGCATTATGACGTGACCCAGGTACGAGAACTTTTGCTTGACCCACTGGAACTTTTCTTTTGATGCTTTGAAACCAGCGTTCCCCAGAATATTGCTGACAATAATGGAGGCTTTCTCACAGTTCTTTTCAGTCAGAGCAGAGACCATGATGTCATCGGCATACTGCAGAATGCAAACCGAAGACATCAAGTCGTTCTTTTTTTTCAATGTCTTTTTCACCGCAGCGCAGAGGACGGATGGTGATTCAGCATACCCTTCTTAGTATTTGCGCCCCCTATCCTATAAGGCTAACAGTGGCTGTGCGTCTGGATGCACTGGAACAGAGAGACAAAAGCAGCACACAAATCAATGACAGAAATACTTATGTGTGCATGGTATAAAATTTATGACAGTCGGCACATCTGGAACATTTGGAGACAGAGGAATTATCAGTTTATTGATTGCTCTTAATTCTTGTGTAAGACATCATGTCTTTCCATCAGCATTCACCACCGGGTTAATCGGTGTGTTGTTTGATGTGTAGATATGAAGACACCTTGGTAAACAAAATTGTAAATAATAGGTTTAATGCCATCTTCCTTTTCTTTTGACAAAGGATATTGTGTAATGTACACAGGTTTTAAGTTTAACTTTGTATGGTTTCATATCAATGAAACCTGTATCTTTGTTTGACTGTGACTATAGGCATGGGTTAATCAAAGTGTCTACATCCTGTGGTATGCAGGCGGCTACTGGGTCTTGGTCGGCCTTCTCACTTCCTCCCCCCATAGGCAGAGGATCAATGTATGTCTGTAAACATGACATAAAAGAGAAAACAACATGAGAATCATGATTTTTGATGTTCCATATTTAAGTTATGCATTATGTCTCGCCCGAGCGAATTAAGACAACCATCTGGTATGATGTGAAATTTGTAAAAAAATGGCTTGACACCTGGAGCTCTTACCTCCAGAGGTGGTGTAATGGGACGGAACATTTCAGTTTCTATAATACCCAAAGAGCAAATTTATCAGTAGTTGGTCCCTCATATTCAGATGAAGACATTAATAATACTTCAACCCCAGTATCCAAAAGAAATATATGCATTTTACCATTAAATTTAAGTAAAGTTAACTTTCATTTTCAAATATCAAATAAATGTGGACTTCATTGTGTTTTGTTATGCCAGTTTTTCTGGAAATTACTGTCAGATATTTTCTGATGCACTTGCTGTGGCTGTTGCATTGACTGTCTATGTGATGGCGCCCTTGGATTAAAATTGCGCCCCCCCCTTGGAACGACAGTCACATTGCATGTGGCCCCTTTGTCCGCATACTAACACAGTATATCAAATCTCAGTTTCCTTTCCGGTGCTTGAGCAAGCTGTTTCCCGTTTGATGAGACTTGCCCTGAAAACATAGCATGTTCAGTTTAAACAGAAAAAGTCACCGGATGCATCAGACTCACAAATCCGTCTGCTCACATTTATATCCAACAGATTAGTGGTTGTAACCTTATGATTTACTCTTGCCTAGGATTCATATTTTTCAGCATATTTGTAACAGCGCTCAGACTTTGTCAATCGGTAGTCTAGAATAAACTCATACTGCTTTCCAACATGTGCAAAATTTAGAGGCAGTTTCATTTGGTTTTATCTTTCTGTTTAATGCAAACGATAAATACTGGCAAATGCCAAACCGTTTATTTAGAAAAACGCACAGCTGATGTGGGATTTTTATGTTGTTTTATTAATCTTGCTAATTGCTAAAAGTGTTAAAGTTACAAAGATGTCCAAATAAGGACTGTGGAAATTGATTTTGTTCCATTTTTATATTTCTTTAATTGATCATTTTATTCTATAAACATTGTGTGTTTCATATATGCACTGAGCTATTATGTAGGAATGAGGTGTTTATGTTTGAGAGTGGAGAGTTACCAGTTTTTGTGTGTGTGCTGCAAGGAGGAATTTAGGAATTTACGCCTGGCATTAATCAAGATAAGAGAGAGGCCTGAGGGGGAAAGCAAACAGGCGATTATGTCATTAACTAATGCCTTAATGTTCACAGGATAAAATATGCAATGTATTTCTTACTTAATCAGTATTAATCATTGAATAATTGATGTAGTAAATATAAGATGTTGTCTTTGATAAATGTGTATTAACCAATGAAATGAAGGTTGCATACAGAATAACTTAATGGGGGCAGGGCAGCTCAACCTTGAAGAACAGAATCTCCTGTGTGTGTGTGTGTGTGTGTGTGTGTGTGTGTGTGTGTGTGTGTGTGTGTGTGTGTGTGTGTGTGTGTGTGTGTGTGTTTCTTTCCTAACAGATGGTTTTTAATAATAATTAAAGTGTTTGCTTAGAGGTAGTATTGCAGTAAAAGATTTAATATGTGTTTATCTATCTAAAGAATTTAATGTGTGCCATATTCATATAACCAACTTTACAAATAATGAAATGATGTCATGATATTGAAATATGTTTTACATAATAATCACTTTCATCTTACAGCTTATGTTTTTTATAAATGAATGTTTTATTAATGATTTGTTTCTAAGAAAGCATTATAACATGCTATTCAAAGTGGAGGAGTACTGGAGAAGAACTGCAGTGCTCCCAGGGATGAGAGGAGAACAGATTGTTTTTTCTTTGTCTATGTGTGTCCATCTTTGCCTACAGGCTAAAATTGGGTGTGGTGATGGAGTCAGATGGACGAGGGGAACGGCCTTTGTGGGTGGAGATTTTCTGAAGAAACATCGACGTCACATATTTTATAAATAAGCATGTTACTTCCTGAGCTGGTTGTTCGCTACTTGAGAGGACCCAGCGCTGTTAAACTTTTTCAATCTGATCAATAAATATTTGAACTTAGATATTCGTATCTTGTGCCTTTCCTCTAAATTACACGCAATGGACGCCTTAAAGTCCAACAATTGGTGACCACCGACGTTTTGTGGAGGGAAAGGAGAGAGTGAGAGGAAGGAGGGTTTCACATTGAAGAAACCAGAGTAAGGGAGGGCTCCATTTCAACACAAAATGAGCGCTCTACTAAAATAAGGTAAGCAGAAGCCTGTTTTATCGAATTCTGCTATTTGGATATACCAAATTACTTGTGTTGATAAGGAGATCCGAACTGAATTACAAATTTACATTTATTGCAAAATTGATCAGAGTGAAAAACTTTTTGAAATTTTTGAATTTTGATATTAAATATAAGGTTGAGGATTCCTTTAACGCATTAGGCGTTATAAAATACCGACTCGGTTGTAGCCGTAAGGAGTGAGAGGCTCTTGGATGAAAGGTCCATAAATACTGTTAATGGCGGTGTAAGTTAACAGAATTAAATATAAGGTTGAGGATTCCTTTAACGCATTAGGCGTTATAAAATACCGACTCGGTTGTAGCCGTAAGGAGTGAGAGGCTCTTGGATGAAAGGTCCATAAATACTGTTAATGGCGGTGTAAGTTAACAGAATTAAATATAAGGTTGAGGATTCCTTTAATACATTAGGTGTTATAAAATACCGACTCGGTTGTAGCCGTAGGGGGTGTACAGCAGCCCGTGAGGTGTAAGGCCTACGAATACTGGAAAAGAAAATTGACGTCTTACTGTTATTGTTGTGGTTTTGTCTGAGAAATTGTATTGTATTAGTATTTGTACCGTGTATTGAACGTTGATATATATTATGGCTGAATTTCAGAAAGAGTGTGATGAATATGTGTGTTCACCGGTGTATGTGCCATGGCAAAAAAAAAATAATTCAATTAATGATGGCCCAAACTGATCCTAAAGATGTTAAGAAAAGACAGAAAGAGGTTGCATTAGTTAGGGGAAGTTGACAGTGGTGCAGCTGCAAAGCCAAAGGAAGTTAAACAGGAAAACAGTCAGCCAGACTCAAGTATGACACCTACGGCTCCTCCTGCAGCTCCACCCCCAGTGAAATCGATCTACCCCTCCTTGCACACACCTAATCCTTATGAGAAAGCCAAAGCCAAAATGGAACAGCCTGTTTTTCAAATCAATAGTGGTGAATTAAATGTAGATGCAGATTTTATTTGTGTGAAAATGTAGTGTGTCTGTGATATAATGAGTCTGTTAAAACCATAAATGGGATTAAGCAAAATCTAGCAGAAAGACTGAGGCAAAGCTTTGAAAGAAAAACAACAAATTAGAGAAAAGAGTAGAGACCAAGTTATTAAATGTGGAAATACAGATGAACAATTGAAAAAGACAGAAAATTGTTAAAAGGTGAATGACACAGATTAATTGTATATAGGATAAAATATTTAACAAAATGAAGAGGAGTCTTCATCTGATGATGGAAGGTGGTCACAAGATAAATTTTATTTTAAATTGAAAGGCAATATTTTGCATGGGTCAAGCTGAAACCTTGTGGGCTGATTATTTCCATCCTTTGACATTCAAGAAAGTGAATAAAAGCTGGCAATGAAAAGACAGTGGCAAAAACTGTGTGTGACATCAAAGTGTTGGAGTTGCAAAGAGAGAAGTAACTCATAAACTGGACTGAGAACACATTCTATTTGAATGGGACTATACTTGAACTCAAGCGGTGAAGGGGGCACTGCATATGGTCAGAGACATTTACAAGGATGAAACTCCAAAAAGACTGAGTGGAATCCAGAAAGACTCACAAAGACAATACTGTTCTTGGAGGCAAGAGAAACTGGACAATATTTCACTGGACACTGAACTTTTTCATCTTCATACGGGCCTTTGAATGAAAAAGGGGAAAGAGTAAACAGCCGTTCAATGTTTATTAAAGACCTTGTTACCATAGGGACACAGACAATCTTTATGGGAAAATCAGCTAGACAAATTTAAAGGCTGATAAAGAACTTTGTTGTTAGGTGTGACTACCTGTTCTGAAATCAAATCAGACTCCTATTAATCTGACAGGAAGAAATGCATAATTGAATTTGGTATATACAGAGGAAGTCAGAACTCCACTGATGGTACTGAGCTAAAAAGTAAATATATATGGCATAGAACAGCTATGGCAGAAAGGATATTAAAATAGATAAAAGAAATAAATTGAAAAAGAAAAAAGAACACCATAGAACACTATAAAAGGTAAACAAGAAAAGCTGTGACAATAGAAAAATAACTGATTAATGTAACAAACTTTGTATTTAAGGAAATTGCCAGCCCAGACATCATATATGTGCATGAAGGTGTTCACATGGCAGATCTAATCACTGAGGGTGAGCCAAATGTTGGATACCATTGACTGATATACAAATTATTGTTATTGTAATTAATTATAATTGTTATACCATTGACTGAAAAAGCAAATAAATTGAGAGATGGTTTGTTCGCGGTACCACTGACAACTCCCCCACCGTTAATCACACTGTTTACAGATGGTTGTTGTTTCAGAGCAGCAGATGACACATTGAAGGCAGGTTTTGCTGTGGTTGAGCAAGTTGTGGGTGATTTTGTAACACGACTGAGTGGTAGATTGAAAGGTAAACGGTCAGCACAGAGAGCTGAAATGACAGCTGTTATCAAAGCCTTGCACTACACTGGTGAAGAGAGGGTGATTGTTTATAGTGAATCTGCATATGTGATTGGTGCAGTATATATGGAACTGCCATATGGCAGATAGGTGGGTTTGAAACCAGGAAAGGCCGGCCTATAGTAAATGCTAGCAAAGCCTGACACATACTACAGGCTGTGAAGGTACCTAATGAAGTGGCTGTTGTCAACTGCCTAATAAACCACTTATATCCCCAACCATGGTTTCCCAAGACAAAGTTAGATCTGACATACTGACAAACACGCAATGGAATTGACATATAGTTTCGGGGCTGCTTATCACCCCAATGTTAGAGTAATGCTGAAATAGTGAACCTGACTTTGACATTACAACTTGACTTGACAAAATCTGTGCACAGACAAAAATAACATGGCTTGAGGCATTACCAATTGCATTAATGTCTATTCGCTCTTCTGTTAACAGGATCACTGGTTTCACAACCTTTGAATTGCTTACAGGTCGACAGTTTCCAGGTCCAAGGCATGACGTGGTGAAGGATCCCATCCTGCCTATAACACATGACGTTTCATCTGACAAACTAACTGCTATGATTGAACATTTTTCTTGCCAGGCTACCAAACAACGAAATTGTGAGAACGACCCAGCTGTTAAAACTGATGATTGGGTTTCTAACAGACACAGGTGTGGACCTGAGGACTCAGGTCCAAGAGAGGGAGAGTGTTGAAAGTGAAAGTGAATCAGCTGGAATACAGAGAGGATAAACAGGAAGTGGTAACACATCAGTGGTAACACTCACACAACACCAACAACAAAGTCAATAAACACACTGTAAAATTGTGCATAAAAAAGGTGAAATTTTTTTCAGCCCAGTAACAGAACCCCTAGCACACTGTGTGAGCACAGATTGTGCCTATGGAACAGGTATAGCCGTACAGTTCAAAGCGAAGTACGGTACACAAAGATTGTGCCTATGGAACAGGTATAGCCGTACAGTTCAAAGCGAAGTACGGTACACAAAAGGTTGTAAGACAGAACAAACACACAGGTGAATGTGCAGTTACCCACGAGGATGACGGCAGATTGATTTTTCATTTAATAATAAAACAAAATTGTACTGATTTACCAACATATGAGAATTTTACCTACAGCCTCAGATGTATGAGAGAGTGGTGTGAGAAAGAAAACATAACAAGTGTATCCACTCCCCGGCTGGGGTGTGGCCTGGATAAATTGGATTTCCACAAAGTGCTGGAAATCCTGACAGAAGTGTTTAGAGACCTGAATATCACAATTACCATATATTCATTATAACCTGGGTAACTACATTCCGTATTGACCTTTGAATTTTGATCTTTGAATTTCTTAAGTTTCTTATACAATTCTACAGTATTAATTTCATATTTCATTTTTCTTTTCCTTTTTGAATTTACGATTGTTATTTGAGTATTAGCCAATAGGCATAAGTGTATTTTTTCCACAGAGATGAAGCTATATGCAAATTGGAAGGTTCTGTGGGCCGTAGGAGTTATAACTGCAATTATAGTCACCATAATATTTGGCATAAACAATGGAGATCCCTGTGTAACAGACTGATAGTGTCTGCAATAGAGAAAAAAGAAAATCCACCCAAATACAGCATGCCGCTATTAGGCCTACAGAACCTGGATGAGGAGGAGGAAGAAAATGTGTGACCTCTTTCAGAGGTCAAGAGAGGGAATTGTGGGATTTTTATGTTGTTTTATTAATCTTGCTAATTGCTAAAAGTGTTAAAGTTACAAAGATGTCCAAATAAGGACTGTGGAAATTGATTTTGTTCCATTTTTATATTTCTTTAATTGATCATTTTATTCTATAAACATTGTGTGTTTCATATATGCACTGAGCTATTATGTAGGAATGAGGTGTTTATGTTTGAGAGTGGAGAGTTACCAGTTTTTGTGTGTGTGCTGCAAGGAGGAATTTAGGAATTTACGCCTGGCATTGATCAAGATAAGAGAGAGGCCTGAGGGGGAAAGCAAACAGGCGATTATGTCATTAACTAATGCCTTAATGTTCACAGGATAAAATATGCAATGTATTTCTTACTTAATCAGTATTAATCATTGAATAATTGATGTAGTAAATATAAGATGTTGTCTTTGATAAATGTGTATTAACCAATGAAATGAAGGTTGCATACAGAATAACTTAATGGGGGCAGGGCAGCTCAACCTTGAAGAACAGAATCTCCTGTGTGTGTGTGTGTGTGTGTGTGTGTGTGTGTGTGTGTGTGTGTGTGTGTGTGTGTGTGTGTGTGTGTGTGTGTGTGTGTGTGTGTGTGTGTGTGTTTCTTTCCTAACAGATGGTTTTTAATAATAATTAAAGTGTTTGCTTAGAGGTAGTATTGCAGTAAAAGATTTAATATGTGTTTATCTATCTAAAGAATTTAATGTGTGCCATATTCATATAACCAACTTTACAAATAATGAAATGATGTCATGATATTGAAATATGTTTTACATAATAATCACTTTCATCTTACAGCTTATGTTTTTTATAAATGAATGTTTTATTAATGATTTGTTTCTAAGAAAGCATTATAACATGCTATTCAAAGTGGAGGAGTACTGGAGAAGAACTGCAGGGCTCCCAGGGATGAGAGGAGAACAGATTGTTTTTTCTTTGTCTATGTGTGTCCATCTTTGCCTACAGGCTAAAATTGGGTGTGGTGATGGAGTCAGATGGACGAGGGGAACGGCCTTTGTGGGTGGAGATTTTCTGAAGAAACATCGACGTCACATATTTTATAAATAAGCATGTTACTTCCTGAGCTGGTTGTTCGCTACTTGAGAGGACCCAGCGCTGTTAAACTTTTTCAATCTGATCAATAAATATTTGAACTTAGATATTCGTATCTTGTGCCTTTCCTCTAAATTACACGCAATGGACGCCTTAAAGTCCAACACTGATCAAAAAGCATATCATGATATTCATGATCTTCCCATGTGAGTGGATGACGAGAGGCTGCAGTCCCCTCGCTTCCAGTCACATGGTTTTCCCGAATCAGACAGCGGCACGTATCAATTATGTATTTTTTTTGTTACATCGCTCTTCAATGTTTTCAACAAAATAGCACAAATCTGCCCCTGTGACGTGTGCATACCTCTTGTGAGATTTGTAAAGCGTTCACGTATTTTACTGTGATTTGTGGCAACGGTAAACTTAGGCTGGTAGCCTACTATTCGACATAAAATATGGCGGCGCATCTTGTGTTGGGGTTTTTTGATGTAAAGTTATTAAATAACTAACCGTTAACTTACTGACATACAGTTCAACATAAAAACCTCTATTATTTGTATACATAATATCATCAGGCTTTTGCCTGGCCGTGACAGAATCCTCCATCTTCAACACAATGTAAACAAATAATAGCAGCAACAATAATAAACAAACAGCAATAAGCACAAATAAGCAATAGACAGACACCCGGGTTTTCTGTGCTCCTCCGCCCGATTTCAATATATTCAGTAAAATATTAATTCAGTTTTTATTCAATATTTTTATTTATCAAATTGTTTTGTTCAAAGTTTGTTTGTTCACACTTTTTTTTATCAGATAGCTTATACAGATGATAGCTTTTTCAATGTTAGTTTTATTTCAAATCAGCTTATTAAAAAATATTGGGCCGCGCTCGATCAATATTTAATTAAATAATCATTTATCAACACCACGATCTCAAATATACAGTGAGCTCAACGTGTATATTTGATTCGTTTCGTGGGCTGGTAGAATCAACTTCCAGCCCCATGAGGATTTGAATCTTCAAATTCCCCCTTTTCACGAAAATGACTTCACTACCTGTCTTGACTCGAGTCAACAAGATACAAGTCCTCTAGAACTCCACAGGTCCTCTAGGACTCTACAGGGGTAAGCGCTGTATTTCAAATTTATTAGAAATATCGCAACACTTACCCCCTTTTTGTAGAGTCCTCCCCGATCTGCAGTGTTCGAAATTTGGTCTTCGGTTCGAGGATGTTCCCCTCTTTGCCGGACGAGCGCCCAACTGTTAGAATCTAATTGAGATTTTCTTTTAAGTTCGGTACTTAGGTTGTTAGGTGAGGATCTGAGGTGAGCAGCAAAAGAAATCTGATATAAGAGGATCATGAAAGACACTGACACCGAGATGCAGTTTCAATCATAGACCAAATTTTATTAGATATCCTTCACATTATATAGGATGCAAAAAGGAAACGTTAGTCACCTGGGTAATGTCTGGCACAATCTCGTGATCAACACATTGACGAATCCGTCGAGACAACAATCGTATGACTAATTAACTCGGCAAGCATGCACTTTTGGTAGACAACCTAGACAGCTTTATGTTCGACCTACATAAGGGGAAGTGGTACTAAAAACAGGGAAGTGGGGTCCGGAACATGTCCCTAAAATACCCTCCTTGCCCCGACCACAACCAACCTGCAGTTAACCAAAGGATATTTCCCAAACATAGCAAATGCAAGATCATGAATCACTGGGGAAAACTTTAACTGAACAGGCCAGAAAACAAACAGTGTGTTATATAATGGTCAAACCAGACACAGAGCATTTCTATAATATGCATTGTATATATTTAACCTTAAAGACAGGATGAGCCTGTCATCAAAATATATGATTAGAGAAAATGCCACCCTGAAAAGGATTATCAAAACCATGTGAACATATAATGTGAATTTAAACAGGATATATAGATATATATTGGGTTTGCTTACAAGTTAACTAGTGTGGGTGGGAAAGGTACATCTTTTAGATTCTTACAGTAATACATTTGATTTCTCAGAAGAGGAGAAAAATAAAATACAAGTAATGAAAGACAAGTTTAAAAATTACTGTGAGCCTCGGAAAAATCTACCGAACATCAGACACGTGTTTTTCACGAGATCGGAAGGTCCTGCAGAAACAATCGACATGTACGTCACTGATCTGAAAATTAAAGCAAAAGACTGTGAGTTTGGTGATCTGCACGATTCATTAATTCGTGATAGGATTGTATGTGGCATTAGAGAGGATCAACTAAAAGGCAGACATCTAAGGGAAACGGATCTCACATTTGAAAAAGCCATAGACATATGCAGGTCCAGCGAGATCACGTCGAGTCAAATGACAGCACTCAATGATGAAGTAAATGTACATAAAGTTGAATCTATAAAGCCAAAGAAAAGAGACACCAAATCAGAGCAGACATCAGTGATGAGTAAGGAATGCAGCAGATGTGGCAACAAGCACGAGTATAGAAAATGACCAGCCTACGGGAAAACATATAAGTCTTGTCAGAAGAAAAATCATTTTAAAACCAAAGACCTGCAGAGTCAGAGTAAAAGAATGCATGTGATTGAACAAGATGGTAACATGTTTATTGGTACAGTAACTGTGGAAAAAGAAAGAAATGTAATGTCCATCAACTCAAGTAAGGAGGATGAACAATGGTTCGAAACAATCCAGATAAACAAGAATGATGTAAAAGTGACACTGGATACAGGAGCAGAATGTAATGTTTTGTCAGAAAGAGTGTACAAGTTGCTTAATATATCAGGGAGACTGCAGAGGTCAAGCTGCAAACTTGTTACATATTCTGGACACAAGATGGCGCCATTGGGCAAGAGAGCACTGAATTGTGTGTACAAAGGACAAAAATACAATATCCTGTTTGAAATAATGAAGCATGATGCACCTGCCATTCTAGGACGAGCTGCATGTCAAAGAATGGGCATGATTAAAAGACTGTATGAAATTGAAAAGAGCAGTGACATTCTCAAGGATTTTGAGGATCTGTTTGAAGGATTAGGATGTTTACCCGGGGAACACCACATACAAATTGATCCAAATATCAGACCAGTTGTGCATGCGCCGAGACGGATACCTGTAGCTCTGCGAGAGAAAGTGGTTGAAGAACTACAAAAAATGGAGCAGATGGGGGTCATCGCAAAGCAAACTGAGCCAACTGAATGGGTCAACAGCATGGTAACTGTAGTTACATCAAAGAAAATGCGTATTTGTATGGATCCTAAAGATCTCAACTTGGCAATACAAAGAGAGCATTATCCAATGCTGACAGTAGAAGATGTGGTCTCAAGAATGCCAAATGCAAAGTACTTTTCTGTGCTGGAAGCGAATCAAGGGTTTTGGCAGATAAAGCTGGATCATGAAAGTTCAAAGCTTTGCACAATGAACACACCTATTGGACGATACCGTTTAGGTTAGCTTTCGGTATGTCCTCAGCGTCAGAAGTCTTTCAGAGATCCATAGCACAAATGATAGAAGGACTGGAAGGTGTGGTAAATATCATTGATGACTTGCTGGTGTGGGGAGACTCCATTCAAGAGCATGATGAAAGGCTAATAAAGCTGCTGGAATGTGCAAGAAAAAACAATTTGAAGCTTAACAGAAATAAGTGCAAAATAAGAATGACGGAGATCAAGTACATAGGACACATTCTGAGTGCTCAAGGAGTTAAGCCTGATGAAGAAAAGGTAAGGGCAGTGACTGAAATTCCACCACCACAAAGCAAGCAAGAACTACAAAGATTTTTTGGAGTAGTGCAATATCTGGCAAAGTTCATTCCAAATATGTCTGACATAAGTGCACCTTTGAGGAAATTGTTGGAGAAAGAGGCAGAGTGGCACTGGGAGGATGCTCAACAACAAAGTTTTGAAAGACTGAAATATTTGGTTACTCAAAGTCCTACTTTGAAATTCTTTGATGTGAACAAACCAGTCACATTGTCGGTCGAATCCAGTTCAGAAGGAATGGGAGCTGTGATTCTGCAAGAAGGAAGGCCAGTGGCTTATGGCTCGAGAGCTCTAAACGACTGTCAGCGTAGATACGCACAGATTGAAAAAGAGTTGTTAGCCATAGTTTATGGTTGTGAGAAATTTCACCAGTACGTGTACGGAAAGGAAATCACGATTGAAAGTGATCACAAGCCATTAGAGAGTATATTTAAGAAGCCGCTGCATCAGGCTCCTATGAGATTACAAAGAATGCTTCTACGACTACAGAGATACAATCTGAAGGTGATGTACAAACCTGGTAAGGAGCTGTACATAGCAGATGCTCTAAGTCGGGCATATCTGCGTGAGCAGAAGGAAAATCTGTTGGAAGAGGATCTAGAAGTGAACTGGATAACGTCACAACTTCCCATTACAGAACAGAAACTGGATGCTTTCAAAAAAGCAACAGCAGAGGATGCAGAGATGCAAATGTTGACAAATGCAGTGCTGAATGGATGGGCGAAAGAGCGATCTATGATGCCAAGGTCAATACAGCCATACTGGACATTTCGAGAGGAAATCAGTCATGAAGATGTCTGTTATTCAAAGCGAATAAGCTCATTGTTCCAAACCAGCTAAGACAAGAAATGATCAACAAAATACATGAGTCACACCTGGGGATTGTCAAATGTAAGGCAAGAGGCAGAGACATTTTGTACTGGCCAGGTATGTCGACACAAATTGAGGATGCAGTATCCAAATGTGCTACCTGCAATGAAAACAGAAACAACAATCAAAAAGAGCCATTGTTTCAACATGAAGTGCCAGGACGACCTTGGGAAAAAATAGGTACAGACTTTTTTACCATAATGGTTCAGCATTTCTGTTATGTGTGGACTACTTTTCAAAGTACATTGAGGTAAAACTACTACTGGACACGATGAGCTGTGGAGTCATCAGGGAAATGATATTCATCTTCGCAAGGCATGGAATTGCAGATATAGTAATATCTGACAATGGACCTCAGTATGCAAGTGCTGAATTTTCAAGTTTCGCAGAGGAATGGGGATTCAAGCATGTGACTTCAAGTCCTGGTTATGCACAGTCTAACGGACAAGCCGAGAGAGCAGTGCAAACTGTGAAAAATCTCTTAAAGAAATCACAGAGTAGTCAATGTGATCCATACATAGCACTGCTGGAGTACGCCAATGGAAGGGATAGGATTATCACCTGCACAATTACTGATGGGGAGACGTCTCAGGACGAAGCTACCAACATCATCTGCTTTGCTTACCACAGACACAATGTCGCAAGTGCATGAGCAGCTGAAGCAGAGACAGAAGAAACAGAAGCAGTATTACGACAGGATGGCTAAATACTTACCTGATCTGCAACCTGGAGAAGGAATAAGGATGAGAAAGGGAGATTCATGGAAGCCAGCCGTTGTTCTGGACAAGCATGAACAGCCACGTTCTTTTATAGTAAAGACTCCTGATGGAAAGCTGTTCAGACGAAATCGCAGACATTTAAGAAAAACAAAAGAAACAGACTCTTCAACATTTGAGAAAAGTGTTGACATGGATACTGATAGTCAGCAGTCAGTTGATGCTTCACAAAACAATGCACTTGACAGTATGGACGTTTCAGATAAAAGAAATGTTAATGAAAGCGTGGAGAAAGAGCAAGCTTATCGTACAAGGTCTGGTAGAATTGTAAAAATACCTGAGAAATACAAAGACTGAGAGTTCATACAATGTTTGTGCATTGTTGGATGTGTAATAAGTTGAAATGCAATAGTTTCTGAGTATAATTGCATATGTGAAATGTGTTAAATCATTTTGTAGGTATGCTGAAAATATTTAGTTAATGAAACTCAAATGTTGTGTTTATAAGTTCTATTCATCTGTATAAAGGAATATACTCAAGAAGAGGGATGTAACATATATTATATGTTATACATATATGATGTTATGGGGACATCTAGTGGCCTTCTGATACATTGACATCCAAAGTCATGTGTGTGTTTAATGATTGAGAGTGAGTTAAATAAAGTTATGTGATGAAGCAGCAGCTCGTGTTCGGTTGTCTGTCTAAAGAACAGAACAATCCCATCTGCTGCGTGAGTTTCTTTAAGCTACGAGTTTCTATCTACCTCCGACCAGATTTGTGACCACCCTTTGGATTTGCCAGTCCTTATTTTACACATCCAGCACGGTTATTTCATCTCCACAATTGCCAGATCACTGTGTGTGAGTACAATACCTGCATGTGCATTGATTATTTAGTTTTTTCGGTTTGCTTTTTAAGTGAAGTGGCCTGTTAAGTTTTGTTTTCTCGGCCACACCGTACTCAAGCAACGAACACAGGCCTGCAACGGTGGGGTTTTTATAAACTGTGTACGAATGTGTGTGTGTGATTGGGACCTTTTCTTATGATGGTATTTGTGTTTAAAAGTGTGTTTAAATCATTCATATATATTAAGACAGTTATTGCTTAAAAATAACAGATAATTGGATTAAACTGTCTTATTGGATATTGGAAAGGTAATACAGAAAATCTTGATTTAAGGCAAGGCAAGGCAAGGCAAGGCAAGGCAAGGCAAGGCAAGGCAAGGCAAGGCAAGGCAAGGCAAGGCAAGGCAAGGCAAGGCAAGTTTATTTGTATAGCACATTTCATACACAGAGGTCATTCAAAGTGCTTTACACAGAAATGAGAAAACAATATATAAAAAAGAAAATGTAAAAATAAGAGATACACGATAAAATCACAATATAAACAAAGATATATGAGAATTTAAAATAACAATTAATGAAGATAAATGTGATTTTTTTTTTAAAACAGTTTGAAATGTTAAAAAGAATAAAACAGGAGTAAAAGTGACTTGAGTTAAAGATAATTCACTTCAAAATGAAAAACCCTGCCACCATCCACCTATCCCCACGCTGCTCCAAACCCGCACACATCCCCCCCTCCGACGAACACAAAAAAGACACCCTGAGAAATGATGGCAAACACACAGCAGCAAGCAATCATAGACCTCCATAGTAGGAAAAAAATATTTTGTAAGTATTTGGATAAATGACTAAGAAAATATTTTGTTAAATGATGGTAAGAAGTTCCATCATATTTTTTTTTATTCCCACCATGGAAGCCCACGGCCACCCACCGCTGCGTGCCCACCACCACCCCCCAAAATATCCTCCCCCATGCCCACCAGAAAAAAAAGAAACCCACACAGGTCCAAAACGAGGACGAGAAAACGATGACAGAGCCCCCATTCCAAAGTGAACCATCCCTTCAAAGTGCAGTCAGTCACTGACAGTGTGAAGCAGCACAGTGCTCATTCAGTAAATGCAGAGTTAAACAGATGTGTTTTTAATCTAGATTTAAAAGTGTTTACTGTTGAAGCACATCTGATCTCTTCTGGAAGCTGATTCCAGCTAGAGGAGGCATAATAACTAAATGCTGACGCACCTTGTTTTGAGTGAACCCTTGGTATTTCTAACTGACTGGATCCTAATGATCTGAGTAATCTTTTAGGTTTATATTCAGTTAGCATATCTGTCATGTATTTGGGTCCTAAGCCATGAAGTGATTTATAAACCAGTAACAATACTTTAAAGTCTATTCTAAATGTAACAGGAAGCCAGTGTAAGGACCTGAGGACTGGAGTGATGTGCTCAGATTTTTTGGTTCTGGTCAGAATTCTGGCAGCAGCGTTCTGTATGAGCTGCAGCTGTCTAATGGTCTTTTTGGGGATCCAAGTAAGGAGTCCATTGCAGTAATCCACCCTGCTTGTGATGAAAGCATGAACAAGTTTCTCTAAGTCCTGTCTTGAGACAAAACAACTAATTCTGGCAATATTTCTGAGATGATAGTAAGCTGATTTGCTTATCGCTTTCACGTGACTACTGAAATTAAGGTCAGACTCTAAAATTACACCAAGATTTCTGACTTTATTTGTTGTCTTTAGACCCCTAGAGTCAAGGTATGTGTTAACTTTGAGAGTTTCATCTTTATTTCCAAATACAATGACTTCAGTTTTGTCTTTGTTTAACTGGAGGAAGTTTTGACGCATCCAACAGTTCATTTCCTCAATGCATTTACATAGAGAGTCAATGGGGCTGTAGTCATTGGGTGACAGGGCTAAATATATCTGGGTGTCATCTGCATAGCTGTGGTAAGCAATTTGGTTCTTTTTCATTATTTGACCAAGTGGGAGCATATACAAATTAAACAGAAGTGGTGCAAGAATTGAACCCTGTGGGACTCCACATGTCATGGATGTCCACTCAGATTTATGGTTACCTATGTTCACATAGTAACCTCTCCCTTTTAGGTATGATTTAAACCATTTGAGGACCATCCCAGAGAGCCCTACCCAGTTTTCTAGTCTATGTATGAGTATGGTGTGATCTACTGTGTCAAAGGCAGCACTAAGATCTAGTAGCGCCAGCACTGATATTTTACCTGAATCAAGAGTTTAAGCAAATATCGTTTATTATCTTTATGAGCACTGTCTCTGTGCTCTGATGCTGACGGAAACCAGATTGAAAATTGTCCAGATAGTCATTTGAGTTTAAGAATTTGTTCAGCTGATTGAAAACAACCTTTTCAATGATCTTGCTTATAAACGGAAGATTTGAGATTGGTCTGTAGTTGCTAAGTATGGTTTTGTCTAGGTTACTCTTTTTTAGGAGAGGCTTAACAACTGCTGTTTTTAATGACTCTGGAAAAGTGCCTGTGATCAGAGAGGTATTTACTATTTTTAAGAGGTCAGTTTTTAAACAGTTAAGTACCTTTTTGAGAAAAGATGTGGGGAGCGTGTCAAGGCTGCAAGTTGATGCTTTAAGATGTTGTACTGTTTCTTCCAAGGTTTTTATATCAATTATGTCAAATTCTGAGAGAATGACTAATTTCTGAGGTTGTTGCAATGATATCTGATTGACCACAGTACAATTTGAGGCCGTATTGATCGCCATTCTGATATTACTGATCTTCTCAGAGAAAAACTTAGCAAACTCATTGCATTTGTTGTCAGAGAGCATTTCACTAGGAACTTGATTTGGGGGGTTTGTTAGTCTCTCTACAGTAGCAAAGAGAGTGCGAGTGTTGTTGATGTTGTTGTTTATAATGTTTGAAAAGAAGGTCTGTCTAGCTGTGCCTAGTTCTACATTGAAAGCACGAAGACTGTCCTTATAGATGCTATAATGTACTTCAAGTTTTGTTTTCTGCCACATACGTTCAAGCTTTTCTGCATGTTCTTTTCATTTGCTGTACTGCTGTTGTGTTTCTCCAGGGTGCTTTACGTCTGCCAGTGATCACCCTGACCTTTACTGGAGCTATATCATCAATGGCATCTTTAACTTTTATGTTAAAGTTTTCAAGGAGAACATCAACAGAGTCTGCTGATATGTTAGGCAACTTTGATATAGCATTCATAAATACCTCACTGGTGTTCTCATTAATGAGCCTTTTTTTGACATAGACAGATCTAGCATCAGTGGCAGGACAGATCAATAAATCAAAGTAAACACAGAAATGGTCAGATCGCGCTTCATCCTTGATTACAGTGGATGAAATGTTTAGACCCTTGCTAATGAGCAGATCAAGAGTGTGTCCCCGATTGTGTGTAGGACCTTGCACATGCTGGGTCAGATCAAAAGTGTTTAAAACATTTAACAGTTAAATTGCAGTATTGTTTTCTGCATTGTCTACATGAATATTAAAATCTCCAGCAATAACAAAATAATCAAATTCAGAGGAAATTGTTGATAAAAGTTCTGTGAATTCATCAACAAATGCTGAGGTGTATTTGGGAGGTCTATAAATAATTGTAAATAGAATGCGTGGTGTACCTTTTAGAACAATACACAAATATTCAAAAGACTGGTAATCACCAAGTAACACTTGCTTGCATTGAAAGGCATCTTTGAATAAAGCAGCTATTCCTCCACCTCTTCTAACAGCTCTACAGACACTTATAAAAGTAAAGTTGGGTGGGGCTGATTCATTGAGGACTGTAGCGCTGCAGCTGTCATCTAACCAGGTTTCATTTAGAAACATAAAGTCCAGGTTATTAGTGGTGATAAGATCATTAACTAAAAAGGATTTGTTCTTTAGTGAACGGATGTTCAGAAGTGCTAACTTAACAGTAACTGGTTTTGGCATTGTATCAATCCCAGAATGATGTAAAATAGGAAGTAGATTAGATAGAAAGACGAAGGCCCTCTCCAACCGCACAGCAATTCTATCACATGTCAGGACAGAGATAGAGAAAACTAAAGGGACATCGGGCGCCCGCTTGTTCTTAAAATATTTATGATTGCTACTGCTGACGTAGCGGGAACCCAACACATATCAGTTACCAGTGCTGTTTGCAGATGAGGGCTGGTGTGATCCCTGACGTTGAGGCAGAGGTCGGAGTGCTCTCTGAGATGGAGGGGGAGGGCGGGCTGGGCCCGAAGGCTTTGGTGGTTGAGGAGCCCGCCGTTTCTTGGTTGATATTTGGGGACTCGCAGCAATAGAGTGGGAGAGCTTTGTTCCAGCAAATACCAGTTTCTCCATTTTCTCTGAAAAACAGAGAAGTGGTGATGTTGGAGAGAGGGAGAGAGAGTGTGACGACATCAGCTGTGATTCTGGTGTTCCTAAAGGCTGGGAGGGAGTGTTATCATTCCTTCTCTCGTCGTTATCAACAGAAACGTCCTTGGGTGTTGATTCACAATCCAGCTGTAGCGAGGTCTGTGGGCAGGGCTCAGCCTGAGCTGTGTCTGTGAACAGTAGTTGTTGTGACTGCAGAGTTTTATCCTTGTCATCTGAATGTCCATCCAGGTGCTGGTGTAACATCCTGTGGTCATTTCCGCTGTTCAGTAGTGGACTGGCACACTCAGCTGATGGATGATGCATGGAGAAAAAGATATTGTCTTTAAGCAACCTAGCACCTAGTTTGTTTGGGTGTATACCATCTGTGTTAAAAAGTTGCCTTTGACTCCAGAAGATATTGAAATTGTCAATGTAATTCAGTCCTCTCATGGTGCAGGTTTTTTGCAGCCATGAATTTAAACTTAATAGCTGAGAAAACATATTTGTTCCTCTGGCTGGGAGAGGTCCACTGATGAAATAT
The DNA here is from genome assembly GCF_030506205.2 of Paramisgurnus dabryanus. NCBI lineage: Eukaryota > Metazoa > Chordata > Actinopteri > Cypriniformes > Cobitidae > Paramisgurnus > Paramisgurnus dabryanus. The sequence continues at coordinate 16,114,340 of NC_133339.1, read as the reverse complement.
TGAACTTTCAGTCTTGCAAGTGTTTCAAAAAGTTAATTGAAATCCCCCTTAAGGAGCTCAGACTGCTCTTTCCAAATATCATTCTTTCCCACATGTATGACAATTCGACTGACAGACTTATGTTTCATCAGAATCGGCAGTGCCACAAGTAACTTTGTTTCGAGAACTGCAATCTTTTGTAAAAGTCTGTGGCAGTTTGAGCAGCAGGTGGAATGAGATCCAAAAGAAGGCATTTTATCTTCTTTTCTTCTGATTGAGTGTGGGCAGCTGTGTTGTCCTGTTTTAGGATTGTCAGCTGCCGGCAATAGCAGACTGGTAGACCGCTATGACAAAATCCCCAAGTTGTTGAATATTCCAAATATCAATATGGTTCCAGGAATTTGTAGTTTTAGTGTAAGTGCCAAATTGTTTAGTTTGAGCACTGTGCTGAACTGCTGGTAATTGAATCAAAAGATAAAAGCGAAAAAGCAAAAGCGCAAAGCACAGAGCGCAAGTAAAAGCGTCCGAACAGTAGGGAAATATACTTTCCATACTGTATATTTTAATTAAGTATTTAAGTATTTAAGAAAATACTTTAAAGCCTAAATGTAAACAAGGTTTACAAAACTTGTATTTTACTTTCATACATTTTTATTTTATTGGTGAATACATATCCTGTTTACAAAAACAATTAAATGTTATATATTTTGTTTATCTCAAGTGTTTTTCAATACATTTATATTTGATACAATTTCTTCATTGTTTCTTGTCCTCAGTAATTACAAATAATTTACACTAACTGTTGTGGGAACCTAAAGAGTACCCAGGAACCCCTCCCTTGTTATACTAGTTTAATTCTAATTTTAGATAATATAGGAGGTAGGGGTTACACACATATATATCCGTCATTTGGATGAGACGTTAAACCGAGGTCCTGACTGTCTGTGGTCATTAAAAATCCCAGGATGTCCTTCGAAAAAGAGTAGGGGTGTGCCCCGGCATCCTGGCCAAACTTGCCCATTGGCCTACTAATCATCCCTCATACTAATTGGCTATATCACTCTGTCTCCTCTCCACTAATAAGCTGGTGTGTGGGGAGCGTTCTGGCGCAATATGGCTGCCGTCGCATCATCCAGGTGGATGCTGCACATTGGTGGTGGTTGAGGAGATTCCCCCATTCATATGTAAAGCGCTTTGAGTACTGAGAAAAGCGCTATATAAATGTAACGAATTATTATTATTATTATTATTATTATTATTATTATTATATACATACACACACACACACACATTATTTATATATATACACACACACATATATATATATATATATATATATATACACACACATTATATAGCAACAGCGCAACGTCTAAATGGGCGTGTCCGAATCCACTTTTGCTAATTTAACGACGGGAAAAATGGTTTGTGCGTCGAGCGCATGGACGAAAAGGGTTGGTCCTATTGTAATGGGAGTATTTTGGGCGTAACGTGCAGTAAACCAATGAGAGTCTCAGCTCTCATCCCCTTTAAAAGCAAGTTGCGCTGGCGCTATGTCTAATCCCTATTTAGATGACGGACTTTATAAACTGAAAAACTAAGCGGAGGAAGAAGATCCCCAGTTTAAGATTAATGTTACATAATTGTGTTGTTTTTCACTTGTATTGAACTTGTTATTTTTTTATTAAAACCTTTAAAACCCGTTTTCTTTTAGTCATGGAAGTAAAAAAGCAGGCTTATAGTTGCTTTAAATGTATGGTAAATGGTAAATGGACTGCATTTATATAGCGCTTTTAACAGACCTATGGCCATCCAAAGCACTGTACATGTTGCCTCACATTCACCCATTCACTCACACATTCATACACCGATGGCGGTGTCAGCCATGCAAGGCGCCATCCAGCTCGTCGGGAGCAGCTGGGGTTAGGTGCCTTGCTCAAGGACACCTCGACACTTGGTCCAGTGGAGCCGGGGATCGAACCACCAACCTTCCGGTTTGTAGACAACCTACATGAACCACTGAGCCACTGCCGCCCGTATAGCTATCCAATATCATCAAAAAATAATTTACAAGTATGTAAGAAAAGGTTTGTACTCTAAAAATACTTTATTTGTAACAAACAGGAGATAAAGAATTTACAAACGGCTCTCCTCACGTTTCAGCACTTTGGACAGCGGTTTTTTTAGCAAAGAGTTTTTTTAAGCATTAGGCCTACTTAAAAATGTTTCTCATCTCACCATATCCACAGGTACAGGGTCAATACAATAAATCCGTGAGGTAGCATTAAAAAAAACATTTAAAAACAGACGCATTTGTTTAAAGCAAAGCATTTATTTACTTACCAGGCTACAGGTGAAGCAGCTCTTTGCGCTTTCTAACGTCTCATAATTAGTGCTCATTTATGTCCAAGAGACTCAATAATAATCTCTTACATTCAATCTCCTACATTTAATCTTTCATATTTAAAAGCATCTTTGTGCTGCTGCGCATTCATGTACTTTGTGATAAGCAAACCCGCGTTGTCCTCCCGTTTATAGGCGCATATTACTAATGCGCTCTTTAACTCTTTCACCGCCAGCGTTTTTAAAAAAGTTGCCAGCCAGCGCCAGCGTTTTTCATGATTTTCACCAAAGTTTAATGCCTTCCAGAAAATGTTCTTCTTTAAATAAATAAACATACAATACACCAAATGAAAGCACAGACCCTCTGCTTTCAAACAAAAAAACCGTTTCATCCTACCTTTAGTGGTTCTTTTGCAATCAGCTTTTGAATATGGGTAGGTTTTTGCAAAAACACCATATTTTGAGCAAAAAGCAGAGATAATTCCATTTTTGTGACGGACTTTTCATAGAGATCCCATTCAGAGCGATCTTTAAAACAGACACGGACATGCAGCCGCTTGCCATAGGGCAATACTTCCGGTTTTAAAAAGTTGCGGAAGGGCGCCACCTGGTGGATAATAGCGGTATTGCGGAAAGACGGAAAATCTCGTCATTGGCGGGGAAGCGTTTTCTCTTAATTGACGAGATATCTCGTCAATGGCGGGGAAAGAGTTAAATAACAAAAAACACATTGCGCCATTGACTTTAGACTTTAGACCAGGTTTTTGTTGGTCAATGGCGTAGTCTATTTTAGTTGCCTCAAAATAGCAACGCGCCAACAATGCACCTGAACACACCTCGTTTTTAGACCAGAACGCCCATGGGCGCAAAAGGGGGCGCAAATGCATTTGCTATTTAAACAACGCGGCGCTAAACGTGAAAATTAGGATGGAAACTAGCGAAAGACACTTGCGTCGCGCATTGCGCTGCATTGCGCCGGGTGTAAGATAGAGCCCTATAGGAAAGTCTGGATGGCAACCGAGGAAGGTCGGTGACGCTGGAAAGACAGCTGACCTCCAGGAAAGACTGGCGGGGTAACAGGGGCCAGCAACCCCTGTTGCGGCACTCGCAAGAGGGCACCAATCAAGCTACAGAACTGACAAATGAACAATACCCCCAGAGTCTCCCGAGAGGGGGGGAGGATGAGAGGCTCACTCGGACAGATACAATGGCAACGACAGGGACAGTGACACAGACGCAGAGAAGGTTCATACAGACCACCTTGACTGGGGAGGCACCGGAAGTGAAATGCAGTTGCGGACGAATCTGCAAAGGCGTAAGAGGGCTCAAAATACAACAGAGCAAGTCCACGTGTGGAAAAGGACGGATGCATGCACACCGCTCAGACGAACCATCTGGTGAGACGGAGGAGAACCCTAGGCAGGAAGCACACCATAGTCCTAGGGATCTCTCAGTACCGGCAATCCCCCAAGACCATACAAGGAGAACTTCCTACTCCAACACAGAAAGCCTACCCCATCCAACGAACGAAAGAATTAAGTGGCCCAAAATGAGTGACAGAGAGGAGTGGTCAAAGTTAGATGAAGATCTGGACAAAGTGCTTGGAGCGGTTCAAGCAGGATCAGTGGAAAGGAAGGTGGATCTACTGACCGCCATCACATACAATGTGGCAAAGGAACGGTTTGGAGTAGTGCCCAGGAGACAGAATAAAGCAAGACCAGATAAGCAGGATAACAGAAGACAGAGAAAGATCAAACAACTTAGGAAGGAGATCAAGACCCTGAGGAAGCAGTTCAAACTGGCAAGCACAGGAGAAAAGGAAGGAATAAAAGAGCTAACAGCCAGCCTCCGTGAGCAGCTAATTAGAACAAGAAGAGCTGAGAGATTCAAGCAGAGGCGGAAGCAGGAAGCTGCACGAGCCCAGTTTATAAAGGACCCATACCGCTTCACTAAATCACTTCTGGGGAGGTGAGGTCCGGGACTCTAACGAGTACCAAAGAGGAGGTGGAGCAGGCTGTTGAGGAGGGATTCAGTGACCCTACAAGAGATGAGGTCCTGGAAGAAAATCTCAGGCTTCTTAACGTCGACCCACCTACCACAACCCTTAGTACGGAGTGTCCATCATGGAGAGAGGTTCAAGAGGTAGTTAAGAATGCAAGATCATCTTCGGCCCCAGGTCCAAGCGGTATACCATACAAAGTATACAAAAGATGCACCAAGCTCCTCCGAAGGCTGTGGAAGCTTATGCGGGTAATTTGGTCCAAGGGAATCATTCCAACAAGCTGGAGAAGGGCAGAAGGGTGCTTTGTGCCCAAAGAACAGGGAGCCACACAGATCAGCAAGTTTCAAACTATAAACCTTCTTAGTGTGGAGGAAAGATTTTCTTTGCAGTGCTTGCAAAGAGAATGGGTGCGTACATGACCCAGAATGGATATATTAACACCTCTATCCAGAAGGGCGGTGTGGAAGGATTCTCCGGGTGCTTGGAGCATACAGGAGTTCTCAGCCAACTCATCCAAGAAGCAAAGGAAAAGAAGGGCAGCCTAACAGTTGTCTGGCTTGACTTCGCAAATGCATACAAGTCTATTCCCCATAATTTAATTCAAGTCGCTTTGGACTACTACCACATCCCTCATAACATCCAGGGCATAATCACCAGTTACCTGAGAGATATCAAGTTGCGATTCCAGTCCGCCAGGTTTACAACAAAGTGGCAGCCAGTGGAGAAGGGGATAGTGACAGGATGCACAATCTCTCCCATCTTGTTCACCATGGGAATGAACCTTATCATCTCTGTAGCGAGTACAAAGGCAAGGGGACCAAAGACCATAACTGGATGTCAACAGCCAGCGATCAGGGCATTCATGGATGATCTTACCGTGATAACGCCAACTCATGTGCAGGCAAGATGGGTCCTGGCAGAACTGGATAACATGGCCACTTGGGCGAAGATGGTTTTCAAGCCCAAGAAATCAAGGAGCCTGGTGAATCAGAAGGGTAAAACAACTGGAAAGTTTAAGTTACTTGTTCAAGGGGAAGTGATCCCAAACATCCAGGGCAACCCAATTAGATGCCTTGGAAAGTGGTATGATGATTCCCTGTCAGACAAGAACAACATCTCCAGCACTAGGAAACAAGTTGAAGAGTGGCTGAAGAAGATCGACAAGTCTGACCTGCCTGGGAAATACAAGTGCTTGCTCCCAAGACTCATGTGGCTCCTCACTGTATATGAGGTGCTTCTACAAACAGTTGAAGAAATGGAGAGGAAGTTCAACAAGCACCTTAGAAGATGGTTGGGAATACCCCCGAGCTTTACATCGTTGGGGCTTTACATGAGGTCAGGCCAGCTCCAGCTACCCCTGTCATCAGTGGTGGAGGAGTTTAAAGTGGCCAAATGCAGACTGTCCCTGACATATAGGGACTCTCAAGACCAATTTACCAGGGAAGCAGGGATTAGAACTAGATCAGGACGTAAGTGGGCCGCTGATACAGCAATTAACCAAGCAGAATGTTCGCTCATGACCAAAGAGATCATTGGAAACCCTTGTACTGGAAGGCAGGGTCTAGGAACATCACATTTCCAGAAGTGGTCAAAGTCCACCCCTAGGGAGAGGAGAGCTATGATCCAGGATGAAGTTCGAACCCTTGAGGAAGAAACGAGAAGAGCAAAATCCATCGAGCTTGCAACTCAAGGTGCCTGGACGAGGTGAAACCTCCCTGTTACGGCTCTTGCCGTGTGTGTGGTGTTTTCCCTATCTTCTGTTTTAATTGTAGGTCTACCCCTGCACACCTGTTTCCAGTTGGGTTCGTTGTGGGCGGCTATATTAAGGAGGCTGGTGGAAATGGCCAGGAGAGCCCTTACCAGCAGAATCCGCTCCAGCAAACATCTCTCTTTTTCCTTGTTTAGTTTTCTTTATTCTTTTTTGTTATTTGTAAGTTTTGCTTAGTTGTTTTGGGTTAAGGTTTCAGGTATTTAAATTAGCATTATTATTGGGAGTAATTTGATTATTTTTGTTACTTAAAGACTTAATTTTCAAGGTTAGTTGTTTCTTGTGATGCGTGTTTCCTTTTTAAATAAATATTTTGCAGTAATTTGGTTTCACGTGTCCTTCCTTTATGTTGCGTTTACCCCTTCCTTATGGTTTACTTAGGGGTTCGTAACATAAAATGGGGGCTCGTCCTTCCCGAATTTTTTCCCCCTCAATTTTTTTTTTTTTTTTGAGGGGAACTTATTACATTTGTGCATAACAAATTCCAGAAAGGTAGAGTAAACCTTGAGGACCGTGTCTAGCGCCGGCCTTATCTACGGTTTACTGGTTTGTTGTTTTGTTTTATTATTTTAGCTTGTTATTTTTGGAGGTAATCCGGGGGGGAGGCTTTGCTTCCCAATTGGTACCCTCTGAAGAGCAAGTTAGGATTATTTAGTAGTTGAATAGGTAGGTTTAGGTCTGGAATTGTTTGCACTTTTGTATTTGTGAGTTGTTGAACTATGGCAACATTTGATTTAAATTCGTTTATTAAACAACCAAGTCTTGAGGGATTGAAAAAGTGCAGAAAGGATGATTTCTTTCATATTGCTCAACATTTTGAAATACCTGTTTCCAAAACAGCACTTAAAGTTAGGGTAGGTAATGTTTGAGAGCTAGCAAAATTTGAAAGAGGCACCTCTTCTAAGCTCCACCCCCTCTCGTTAGCACTCCGTCCAAAGCTACGCCCCCACAAACATGAACGCGCATCCACAGTCGGAGTCAGCTGCAGGTCACAGGAAAGCCGAGTATTTCAACGCATTATAGGCATCAACCAAATGACTTCATGTCTCAATCACCTGTAAGTAAACTATATTTTTATTACAATGAATGCTAAAAAAATAAATAAAAAAATGCTATTAGTAATGCTACTTGCAGCGTTCAAAGCAAACGTTACACGTTTGTTGTTGTATGAACTCTGAAATGTAGCTACGTGTCTTTTGATAAAAGCGTCTGCTAAATTAAATTCAACAAAAAAAAAACGTTTTGTTTTGTTACTATCACTGGCAAACGTGAATTTTCTATTTTGATATATCTTCGTTATTTTGGTTGTTAGAGTTTCCACGACGAGAGCATTGGATCTGATCCTACATACAGTCCGCATCCGAGCACGTCTTCAGGTCAAAGGGGACAGACCCGAGGTCGTGCTCGAGGAAGAGGAGGTGCACGGGGTAGAAGCCGAGGAAGTCGAGGTAGAGGACGCGGAGCAAGTCAGACTGCAACCGGAGAACACCTGAGACATGAAGATATTGTGCGAGTGGAGAATCTGCAAGCTCAACGAATTTCAGATGAGCAGGTAGCCAGTCTATAATATCATTTTTGTTCTTAGTTGATATTTTTTCGACCTCAACATCAGCAAAAAAAATTGGATAAGATCAAATAAGATAAACATTTATTGTCCCACAATAGTGAAATTATCAGTGCTGCAGCAGCCCAGTAGATTTTTTAAAACGAGTAAAGAATTTTAATAACAATATAATATCAACAATATATACAATATAAACAATATATATCAAATTGAGTCCTTGGCACTGTCTGCCAATAAATAATTACCTGGCATTTACTGTGGACACAACATTTCTCTTAGAGGACAGAAAAAAAAAGAGTTCTAAAAATAAAGTTGAATCTTTTTGATGAACTATTGTTTTACAGGCCAGAATTCATAGACTGAGCTTGGAAGAATCCCATCAGTTGCTGCAGATCTGCCTGACAAGGGACCCAAGCCTCATCTTTGATCTCCTCCATATGTCAACATCAGGAGATGCTCCTCCACCAGGCCCTCCAGCTCCGAGTCAACCCACTTGGTGTGTGTGCCGAAACTGCAGAGAGATGCCCACAGATATAGAAAGAAAGTGCTGTGGGCAACAAGACGACTCCTGTATTTCCATGCTCCCCCACATGGAATTGTACATTTTGCAGGAGGGGGTGTTGCGACTTGCCAGAAGGATCTGGAATGATGTCCGGGCTGTGGAGGATCTTCCAGACCCGGGGGAGAGCAATAAACAATTCCGCTACGCTGCATACCGGCAATATGTTGTGTGGCAATATGGGGCACTGGGAGCTGGGCACAGAGTAGTAATTCCTAGTTGCTGTGTTTGGAAAATTAGAGACCGCTACCCAGATACACATGGACAGTATACAGGTTTCATCCCAAGTAGGGTGTAGGCACAGTACAATAAATAGTATTTATTTTTGTGCCCTGCTTTTTATTTATTTTGTACTGGTTTATATATTGTTCTGTAAAATTTGCACTAATGTATACAGTTTGTACATTCATATTATTTAAATTTTGTCATGTTTGAATAAATATTTTGAGTTGATAAATGCCTTTCCTTTATCATTTCAGCATAAACAAGCTATTACTTTTCTTACCTCCTTACATGCTAAATGAATAATGACAATGAATGTGGTATAACACTTTTTGTTTTATTAAAAAAAAAACACCAACAACAACAAGAAAGACCTAAGAGGAATACTTTTTAAACAACTATCTGTCCTTTTGTTGCTTTTGATTGTCATAAACAATCTGTATTTACATATAATAAATTAGAAATATATATATATATATATGTTAGAAAATGAGTGTCCATGGATGGCTGACACGTCAGGCTTTGCATGATGCGTATTCTGCTGTGGTGATCTACTCCTTTGGCAGTGATTTACCTTTAGGACGAATATCAAAATTACACATCTGACAATAATTACTGTATCTCAAAGACACACAATGAATGACAACACATTTTTTTTCCATTTCACACCGTGACAAACATTTATGTGATTCTTTGAATTAGTTTATCCGTAGCTTTGTTAAGAAAAATATTTTAGATCATAAGTTATGATATGGATTTTTTAAATTACCCTTGGCACCCAAGTATATTAGCACTTCATGATCAAGCAAAAAATATAGTAAGTAAACTCACCTAGCCCTCTGCTGAGTTGTTTCTGCAAAAGCTCCTGTGTTGATGGGGCAGGGACACCTGACAGAACCCCATGTTGACGGGGATCATCGGGCCTCTTTTTTCTAGTCCGTGGCAAACCCCCAGTAGCAGACATTCTGCGCTGCAGAATCACACTTTGGAGGTCCACAATGTAACTGTAGTCCTTTTCAACCTTTAGTGTGTAAAGGCTCCACTTCCTGGACTTTTTATTGTACACCTTACCGTATCTGCCATCAGAGAAAAGATTATGAGCTCAGTGATACATTCATTGTACCTTAAAATGTACAGTATTTCGTTTTTCATCATAAAATTAAACATACTGAATAGAGCCATCAGCCCTTCTCTTTGCTGGTCGGTCAACGTGGTGGTTGTGGTCCAGGCCAGCCAGCATGACGCGAGCAGCGTACACGGGTGGCGAAAAGCAGAAGCGTTTGCTTGCATACATTAAAATATGATTGTGGAATGACTCCAAATCTGCAGTTGACCTGAGAGCACAGAGGAAAGATACAATTGCTTTATACTGTGATAATAAAAATGAAGAAATAGCAGGAGAAATTCTGAAGTACAGTGGATTATTTGCATAGGGCAAAACTAGAAATTGAACATAGACCTATGCTGACATACCTAAAATGTAGATATTTGTGTATGCTCTTTAGCCAGCGTGCATCAAGCACCACTTCTGTCAGTCTCTGGTGTGCCACAGAACCCTTCTGGATCCACTCCTTCTCTCTGTCCTCCACCAAGGGACCATGCTGACAGGCTCCAAGGGCCCACGCATGTTCTCCTGTCACATGGTGAAGTAGTCCAGCCCACATGTCCTATTACAAAAAAAAATTAAACGTGATGTGAATAATGTGACAAATAAGAATAGAAGTCAATTTTGCACAATAACTACACCGCAATAGATACTGGCCTAGACAGATGAATTTTGATTATACTTACAAAAAAATCTTCATATGTATCTGCAGTCTTGCAGCAATACCAGAAGTGGTTGCAGATGTCCTTACTCCACATCTGAAGGATGGTGCACCCCCTTTGCTGTCCTGCCTTGACATTGTAGCAAAAATACATTTTGGGGATGTCAAATAGGTTTATGAGAAGAGAATTTATGTAGATGATTTTTTTCCAGCTATTTATATCTACAGAGAAATAATTAACTTACCGCATGAATTCTTTTGCCCAAACTTTTGGACCCATGCCACATGTCCAGGGTGTGTCGTACGCCGCAGTCTTTATATTTCCCTTTGTTATCTAAAAGACAAAAAAGTAATTGATGATATATGCTAAGTAGTAATCCAAATCATTTTCCAGTCCTAATAATGTAAGTGTAGTTTGTTGCATGGGGCTATATGCACAGAGTTTTATTGCTGAAACAATCTCCTAAAGCAAAATAAACCAATAAACTTACTGAAGAGGGCTGATATCTGAGAATGAGCATCCGTGCAGAATTCTTCAATGTTGAGTTCTTCACATAGTTTATCAAATGCCCGCATGAAGCCCTCCTTCTCCATGATAACAGAATTCCGCATGGTCTCACGCTTGTCGATGTTGACCATGCATATTATCTGTTTGGATCCATTGTCCATGACACTGTATGTGCAATACTGTGCACAGAATCCTGGACTATCCATGCGAGCATCTCCTTTGAAAATTAATTAGAACAAAAAAAGAGAAATTGTGATAAGAACTTTGTCCGTAATTGTTCATTTTTTCCTGATCCAATTGCATTACAAACCACTGTGCAATGTCTATCCAGCACTTCATATCTTACAACTACAATAAAATATTATATACTTTATCCTATTCTTTTATGTCTAGACTCTAGACCATTTTTTTTTGTCTTAGTATCACTATGCATCTGCCTTTTCAATACCATCGATTTGAGAATAAACACATTTAGAATAAATGGTGCATACTATGAAGTAAGCATGTGTGCCAAACTCACCCAATGCTACAACTGGCCCTTTTGACTTGAGCTGGGTGATGACTGCAGCTCTCTTCTCATCCCAGAACTCCTTTATAGTGTCCACACAGTAGGAGTCCTGGATCCTAAAGAATGTTGACCTCTCCACCATCCCCATGTTCATAAACTTAAACAATAGTGAGATCTTGGCGTAGTTGTTGCCCGACAGCAGGATATTAGTGGAAAGCATGAAGTCTCCAGCTAGCATCCCATATTTTAAAATGGGCTGGGAAGCCCACTTCCAAACTGTGTGACCACGAGGACACATCTTAAAAAAAAGCAGACAGAGAAATACAGCACATTACAGTAACTAAAATGACTAATACACATACTTTTAACATCATTCGCCACACAGCACTTTTGTTATCAGTTTTTCCGTTAGTGTAAGTTTGAATTGATCCAGAAAAAAGGGTTGGTGTTACAGTGTAAAAACAGTCCCAAAATATGTAATAATCTTTGATGCTAAATAAAGACTCACCCATTCAACGACAGCAGCTGTTCCCCTGGACCTGACATTGATTTCAAATGGTGCAGGTGCCCGGCATTCAGCCTTACTGTTTGGGTCCTTGGCAGAACACATGCTGACAGGGAGAAGGAGATACTCGGCAAGCTGCTTCAGGCTGTCGTGATAAGCAATGGATGCAGGATGGCCAATAATATCATCAACGACCATGACTTTTGCTGCTTCTGGGAGTGTTGGCATGTCAGCCATAGTTTTATCTGGGGCATTGTCTGTAGCATCATGCACAGTGTCCTCCATGTTGATTTCTGGCAGTGATTCCAAGCAAATTGGAGTTTTCAGAGCACCACCAGTCCTGTTGTAATAAGAAAAGGTAAGAGAAACAAAAAACTAAACACAATAACTTGACAGTAAGTGGAGCCAGAGTGTATTGAACCCACCTAACACAAATACGAGGCCTAAAATCTGCATCATCACTGTCATCATCATCTGAGTCCAGTTCCCTGGTTACATCTTCTAATGATGACACAGACTGTGTGTCCATATCAGGATTCCAGGTGACGTCTTCATCTTCCCAGTCAATGCTATAAAACAAAAAGACGAAGAAAATTGTAAAATAAACCCAGAATAATTCACACCATAAATACACAACATTTTACACAAACAGAAAAGTAAAAACTTCTCTGCAGTACACACTGCAACTTACATGGAGTTTCGGATGTCATTAAAATCATCTGCATCAACAACATCAATGCTTATGTCCAGCGACGACATACTAAAAAGATAGAAAAACACACACAAAGGGAGGAAGTATTACATTACCACATGTCGTTAAAATAATGCACAGAACATGATTATACTCTAAATTGAATTTTGGAAATAATCGGAAAAAATCATCTGACTACCATAACATACCTTGCATCCAATTGCTGGAGAGCTGTTTCCTCTGGGCAGCTAATGTTTAACTCCTCAACGCCAGCTACTGAGAAGTCATCATCTCTGTGAATGTTACAAAAACATAATACTATAAGCATCAACATAAAAAAAGATTTCCATTTATCAAAGTGCAACACAGGACTGTTGATATTTATAAATAGAAATCTTGTGTTTTCAAGTTCATGAGAACATGTTGTGACAGACCGAAAAAGCATGAAGAGTGATAAAAACTATTTAGAAGATACTCAGTTTGCCCTATCCTCTACGAATACAGGTATTGTCCTCAGGCCATCATACTTTTCAAAAGATCTAATCAAGTTTCCCTGCCCCCATCACACCAGCTAATAGGCTTCATTTTCCCACTGGATATACAAGAACATACTTTTTTTGGAAAATATATTCAGTGCATACCTAAAATATATACGTGTAAACATGGATATATTCCACCAAGACAACGGTGGCCTAAGCCATGTTCAGAGCAGCATCAAGTAAAACTCACCGGTCGGACAGAGACTCAGCAACAATAGATGAGACAGGTGGGGGAGGGGGTCTCATCAATCTGTGTTTCGCCGGCGTGGAAGTTGATAGATCCATCTCGTAGCTAACAAAACACATATGCCACATCACCACAGATGTCCAGTTTATAAGCAATGTATTAACGTAATTTTATCACAATTATGATGCAGACACTTGCGACTATGGCTGTGCAATATTATCATAATGTCATGTCCTAAAACTCAGATAAGCAGTAACGTTAGCTACGACCTGTAACTCAACTGATTTACACCGACAGAGCAGCTAATGTTAGCATTGGGCTAATACTGGCTACAAAAATAGCTACGTTGCCTAACGTAACATTTATCATGGAAATAACAAATCCCCCCGAAGCAAAACAAATTATTACCTGTTCAGCAGAAAGACCGCAACCTCGGCATCGCTTTTCAGGCCCTTCAGCTCCCTCAGTTGTCTCCACCGTTCAAATGCTCCACCGATGTTTACGCGAGTTTGTCCTCTGGCTTTATCCAGTGCCTGTTTAGTTGCAGCCTTTTCTGCCTCAGATTTTCGTTTTCTAGGTTTTTTAGTAGGGCGAGCAGTTACCAGCAAAGCTGGCAGTGGAAGTTTTGGCTGCTTTTTATCTTCCATTGTGCCGGTGCCGCAAACTCCTGCTTACTCCGTGTAGTGAGACTGAATATTTCAGGGAACGGTGACGTGATTAGTGCACGCAGGGCAGCGCGCGCAGTGGGGCTCGGGCACGAGACATGAAGGCATCTGATTGGTTCTTTACATTCGCACCGCATGGCAGTGATTGGTCGGAGTTTGTACTGTCCTGCAGCTGCTACAGAGGTCTGATTGTTTTCGTTCCTTTTTCTGAACACATAATGTATTGACTACTCTCAGGATAGAAGGACCATTTCACCCAGTATAAAAAAAAATGTATCTAAACAGGATTACCTACCCTAACTTTAAGAGAGATTTAAATGCTTGTTTAATTGCTGGTTTAATTGATAGAGGGGTAGTACCTGTAGAGAATATTCCAGAGAAATCAGGGGAATCATTGACACCTGTGGCGGATGAGCGATCTTTGAGTTCTGATGGTGAACCAGTTACTCCGGTTGTTCCGCGACGTGAGGTAGGAGCTTCATTTTCTATACCAAAGTTTGAACCATTAACCTTGTCGTCGACAGGAGGTTCATCTCCTCCGCATGAAAACGGGCGTTTAAAAGTACGTTTAGCGCGTGTCCGGTTAGAAATGCAAGATAAAGCGCAAGCACGGAAAGATGAATTGCAGCATGAGCTTGAGCGGTATCGTATTGATGCGGAGATGAGAATTAAAATGCGTCAGCTTGAATTACAGATTAGCAAAAATTCAATCGAAGGACAAATATCTGCTGCGCTGCAAGTTAATGATGACTCTAATACTGCTGGTTTAAATCCTGCGTCTGCTGTTAATGATTCTGATTCCGATGCAGAGTTTTTAAATGCACCGACTCCTCAGTTTAATGTGGCGAAAAACATTGTAATCATTCCACCGTTTCGCGAGAAAGAGGTTGAGGCTTATTTCCAAGCTTTTGAGCGAATAGCTACGGCGTTAAAGTGGCCGAAGGAGGTCTGGGCATTAATGTTACAATGTAAATTGACTGGAAAAGCGCAAGAGGTTTGTGCCGCTCTGCCTTTGGAAGAAAGTGTTCAATATGAAATCGTAAAGAACGCGATTCTTCGTGCATATGAGTTCGTCCCTGAACATTACAGACAACGTTTTCGGATGATGAAAAAATCTGCTGCTCAGACTTATGTTGAATTTTCCCGAGAAAAGGGGATACTTTTTGACAGGTGGGTGAAGGCTTGTAAAGTAACTGACTTTAATTCTTTGCATGAATTAATGCTCATTGAAGAGTTTAAGAATTGTGTTCCGGAGCGAACTGCGGTTTATTTAAATGAGCAAAAGGTTTGTACTGTACAACAAGCAGCCGTTTTAGCAGATGAGTATGCTTTAATGCATAAATCCGTGTTTGTAAGACGTTCGTTTGACTCTGAACACACATCACAAAAAGAAACTGAGTTTAACTCTGGTGATAGTCAAACCAAACCTAACCAATTTGGTTTGAAGGTTCGTAAAGAGTGTGGCTATTGCCATAAGATGGGACATTTGATCGCTGAATGCCGAGTGTTAAAACGAAAACAAGAGCGCATGGATTCTTCGGGGAATCAACCTCGGGGTTCAGTGTTGGTTGTATCTCAGCCGCCTGTGAATTCATTAGTTCCTGATGAGTGTTTTCAACCGTTTGTGTTTGATGGTCAGGTGTCCTTGACTAGTTGTGTTGATGATCAGAAACCCATTAAAATTTTGCGGGACACGGGGGGATCGCAATCTTTTATATTGTCCAATTCTCTGCCCTTCGGTGCCGAATCGGCGTGTGACACTAGTACAGTCGTACAGGGAATAGAAATGGGTTTCGTACCTGTTCCCCTTCATCGTGTTTGGGTAACGTCTGATCTTGTCTCTGGATGTTTTGATGTTGCAGTCCGCCCTTCTCTTCCTGTGCAGGGTGTGGATTTTATAATGGGGAATGACATTGCTGGAGGTAAAGTAATGCCAGTCATGCACGTTACTAATACCCCAATTGAATCGCATCCCGATTCACTGGCTGAAAGTTTTCCAAACGTATTCGCTGTTAGTGTTGTAACAACGCGTGCACAGGCAAAAAAGCTGGGTGATGAAAAAGAAATAAATCTAGGTGAGTCTGTTTTTAAAGATATTTTAGGGAAAGATGAATTTTCTTCATCTCCTGGTGCTTTTAAACAGAGTCCGAAGCCTGTCTGTCCCGATCCTGAGGTGTTTTACCCATTTCGTGTAGTGCTTTTGTAACGGGAGGAGAACACTGACCGTTTTACATCTTGGGAGGGTGGGTTAATGTTTATCAGGTGTGCATGGGTGTCTCCAAGCTTTTTGTTCGCAGGTGTGTTCAATGTTGCTGATGAGCCAGGGGTGTAACATGATTGGAAGATTCACAGAATATAAGCGCCAGCATGCAGCCCTTTGGGGAGGTTTTTTTTCCTTTCTTGGACGGAGAGGGGAACTGCAACGAGATAAGCTTCACCGCCGTGTGCCGATCGAGTGGGTATCCATGCAGTGACGACGATCGCAATTGACTCCGGGCAGCGAGAGGTCCACGAGAGACAAAACAACGCGTGCTACTTATTCGAGTAGAGGGAAGTGTGAACTCCCCCCGGTTACAAAAGATTGGACATTGACGTGTAACGATTTGCGACTGATTTCCCTTACTCGCCTTCACAGATCTGTTCTACAGTTCCGGTTTCTCTCGCTGGCCATCGTGGCCGGGAAATTGTTGGAGCCGGGAGTTGCTTGTGTATCGCTGTCATTGCCTCATCTGTAGCGCTTCCTTCTTCCCGCACTACGAGTGCCAAGTGGGCGGGGCCGTGAGTGACGAAACTGCTGCCTGTGTTTGATAAAACCCCGCTTTTTAGACATTATGATTGTGACTTTGTTGCTTATGTAAAGTCTTCCTGATTTAGTGGGATATTGGCTGCTCATCTGGGTTTGATGTATAATTGTGAATTGTTTTAGAGGTTCTATACCGATCAAACCAAATTAGTCATATTATTTCTAAATGTGTGGGGTTCATTTTGCAGTATTTACACTGATTTAAAATTTGTTATTTGCCCTTGCTGTGTAGATCTCACGTGTGACTGTTTGCTGTGTTATGACTTCATTGGTGTGAATTGTGGAGTTAGCCCTTTTCATTCACCGTCTAACCAGGGGGCGCCAGATTGTGATTATTCCCTAACCCTTGAATTTGAATAATCATATACAATTCTTTCCCTTTTAAATTGTGTTTTATGCTGTTCGTTTGTTCTAAAATTGTTGTATTAATAAATTTTGTACTTTTATATGACTTTTGGTGTAAGCCTGTTACTTGTGTATAACAAGGGTGAGGATTCCTGCATGTAGTTGAATTAATTTCTCTACACTTTAACGGGAGCCCAAAAAACTGATCCAACGCTTGAGAAGTGTTGTTTAAGTGCTGATAGTAAAATGTTACCACAGCGTAACCATCACTTTTACTGGAGTAACACTATCTTAATGCGTTGTTGGAGCGCTCGTTCGCTAAGCGAAGATGTTCAGAATGAATGGAACATGGTCCATCAAATTGTGGTACCTTCTCAGTTTCGGCAGCAGATTCTAAAACTGGCCCATGATCACCCTTGGTCCGGACACCTTGGTGTGACTAAAACCTATAATCACGTGTTAAAACATTTCTTTTGGCCGGGTTTAAAAGCTGATGTATCCCGTCATTGTAAAACTTGCCATACTTGTCAAATCGTAGGGAAACCCAACCAAATTGTGCCTCCTGCCCCCCTTCATCCTGTTCCGGCTGTGGGTGAACCTTTTGAGCGCGTTCTCGTTGATTGCGTCGGCCCACTTCCACGCACAAAGTCTGGTTCGCAGTATCTTTTAACCATTATGTGTACTGCTACACGCTTTCCTGAAGCAGTTCCATTGCGGAAAATAACTGCTAGAGCTATTATTAAGGCTTTGACAAAAAATTTTACTACGTTTGGATTGCCAAAAACTGTCCAAACGGATCAAGGCTCGAATTTTTTGTCTAAGGTTTTTAGGAATGCTCTTAAAGCTCTGGGAGTTTCTCATATTGTGTCAAGTGCATATCATCCTGAATCGCAGGGTGCTTTCGAGCGAATGCATCAGACTTTGAAATCCGCAATTCGAAAATATTGCCTGGAGACTGGTAATGAATGGGATGATGGGGTTCCGTTGGTTTTATTTGCCCTTCGTGAAGCACGACAAGAGTCTTTGGGTTTTAGCCCGTCTGAATTGGTCTTTGGTCACAACGTACGCGGTCCTTTAAAGGTACTGAAGGATGAATTTTTCTGTAATGCGTCGTCTGAGAAAAGCAACGTGCTTGATTTTATTTCTCGTACCCGCGAGCGTTTACAAAATGCTTGTGCCGTGGCCAAAAACGCTCTCTCTCTATCGCAGGAGAAAATGAAAAGTCGCTTTGATAAGCGAGCGGTAGCACGTAATTTTGTGGTGGGAGAGAAAGTGTTGGTGTTGCTTCCTGCGCCGGGTTCTGCTTTGGCCGCACGATTTGCTGGTCCATACATAATCAAAAGCAAACTCAGTGATACAGATTATATCATTCATACTCCTGAACGCAGACGAAAGACGCGGCTGTGTCATGTGAATATGTTGAAGACCTATTGTGGCGCTGATAAAACTGACCTGCCAAGTAATCTTTCTGATGGTGAGTTCCAGACTGCTAAAGCAGACCGAGTGTCTATGCTATCCAATACACTTGATGATAATGATGGATTAAACATGTCTAGTGAACTGTTGAATGGTGGTTGTTTAAAAAATTCAGAAATTTTGAAGGATTTGCCATCTCAACTGTCTTATTTGTCTAGTGATCAGCGACAGGATGTGATTAGTCTGGTAGAGAATTTTCCTAACCTGTTTACTGATGTTTCCTCAGGTACCACTGTCATCCAACATGACATTGACGTGGCTAACGCTCGTCCAATTAAACAGCATGCGTATCGCTGTCCAGTAAGTAAAAGGGAGATCATGAGACGTGAAGTGGAGTATCTGGTTCAGAATGGCTTTGCTGAAAAGAGTAATAGTCCGTGGAGTTCACCGTGTATTTTGGTGCCGAAGGCGGATGGGTCGCACCGTTTTTGCACTGACTTTCGAAAAGTAAATGCTGTTACCATTCCAGATGCGTTTCCCTTACCACGTATAGAGGACTGCATTGACAACCTTGGAGCTGCTCAGTACATTACAAAATTAGATCTTTTGAAAGGGTACTGGCAGGTGCCATTAACTAAACGTGCCTCTGAAATTTCCGCATTTGTGACTCCCGATGTTTTCCTCCAATACAAACGGATGGCTTTTGGGCTTAGAAATGCGCCCGCCACCTTTCAGCGGTTAATGTCTATGGTGTTAGGTGATCTTCCGAACTGCAACGTTTATCTGGACGATGTTGTTATTTATTCTGCTACCTGGTCTGATCACGTGTCTTCACTGTATGATGTGTTTAGTCGCTTAGCTGCCGCCTCCTTAACACTAAACTTGACAAAGTGTGAGTTTGCAAAGGCTTCAGTTACGTACCTTGGAAAAAAGGTCGGTAACGGTGAAGTACGTCCCATTGAGGCAAAAGTTGATGCCATCCTTGCATATCCTGTGCCTACGACGTCGCGAATTGAGATGATTTTTAGGGATGATCGGTTATTACAGATGTTTCTGTAAAAACTTTTCGACTGTAGTCGCTCCCCTAACAAAACTGTGTAGTCCAAAGGTCACCTTTAAGTGGACTGATTAATGTCAAAATGCTTTCTTGTGTTCCAAGTCTCTTCTCTGTAGTGCTCCAGTGTTGTCTGCTCCTGAGGTGGGTAGGCCGTTTAAACTTGAGGTGGATGCAAGTGCGACCGGAGTGGG